>NC_053042.1:21855393-22164682 GCF_003473485.1 Medicago truncatula
GGCCAAGCAGTAGAGTCGTGTTGAGCCACCTAGGATAGAGTGTCAACTTTAATGTTGTTTTGTTGATTGTTCTGAGTTGTTGTTTCTTATGTAGAACCTTGAGATGACTGGTAATAGTGATGCTGCTCTTGTTGCTGCGCTTGAGGCTGTAGCTCAAGCTGTTCAACAGCAACCAAAAGCTGAAGCTGGTAGTGATGGAACTAGGATGTTGGAGACTTTCTTTAGGAATCATCCACCAACATTCAAAGGTAGATATGATCCTGATGGTGCCCAGAAATGGGTTAAGGAGGTTGAAAGAATTTTCAGGGTCATGCAGTGTTCAGAGGTGCAGAAGGTGCGGTTTGGGACGCACATGTTAGCGGAAGAGACCGATGACTGGTGGATAAGTATGTTGCCTGTGCTGCAGCAGGATGGAGTTGTGGTAACTTGGGCTATGTTCAGGAAAGAGTTCCTGAGTAGGTACTTCCCGGAAGATGTCCGAGGTAAGAAGGAAATTGACTTTCTGGAGTTGAAACAGGGTGATATGTCAGTAACAAAATATGCTGCAAAGTTTGTGGAGCTTGCTAAGTTTTATCCACATTACACCGCTGAGATTGCTGAGTTCTCTAAGTGCATAAAGTTTGAGAATGGTCTGCGTGCTGTTATTAAGCGGGCCATTGGTTATCAGAAGATTAGAAACTTTTCTGAGTTGGTGAGTAGCTGTAGGATTTATGAGGATGATACCAAAGCTCATTATAAGGTGATGAGTGAGCGGAGGAATAAGGATAAGAATCGTTCTAAGCCGTACAGTACCCCGGGTGAACTTAGGTTGAATGACGAGAGGATGCCCAAGAGGGAAGAGACTCCTGTTGAAATAGTTTGTTACAAATGTGGTGAGAAAGGTCACAAGAGTAACACTTGTGCTGGTAAAGTGAAACGGTGTTTCCGTTGCGGTGAAAAAGGTCATACTGAGGTAGATTGCAATCATGATGATGTAGTTTGCTATAACTGTAAGGAAAAAGGTCATATTAGTTCGCAGTGCAAGAAGCCTAAGAAGGCCCAGACTGGTGGGAAGGTTTTTGCTTTAACTGGTATGCAGACGATGCACGAGGGATTGCTTGATTAGAGGTATATTTTCGAGGACGAAAATTCTTAAGTTGGGGAGAGTTGTAACGCCCCAATTTTATTTAATTATTATTGGTTGATTTTAAGTCCTTTTTATATATGATTTTATATTATTATGTGGTGTGTTATATTTTATTAAATAAGTTATGTTACTATTTAATAGAATAAGTGGGAATTTAGAATAATTGGAGTTTTGGGGGTTATATTTTAATTAAAGGAATTAAGTAGGAGTTAAGTGTTATAATTGGGGGAAGTTAAGAATAGGGGGAAGTTGGAAACTGTCAGTCAGAAGCATTTTCACGTGGAAGTAGTTTTTGGGAGAAAAACCAAGAGGGAGCCAAGAGTATCCAAGAGAAGATCGTGTAGAGCTTTGTTCATCAATCTAAGGTAAGGGTGGGGTTATCATACAGTGATCTTAAGTCTTTAATTCTGAAATTGGATTTATCATGAAGTTGTTCTTAATTTGGGAATTAGGGTAAAAGGTGAGAATTTGGTGATTAGATAGTGAAAATGTGTTGAATTAACGTAGGAATTGTATACAGATCTTAGATAATGCATAGGATGATGATTAGAATCAGTTTTATGAATATAACCATGGGATTGGGTGATTTTTATGAAAATCTGGGTTTCTGCCTGAGCTGAGATTCATCGCTCGCCCTCGCGAGCAGCAAGCCTTGCCTCGCGAGTGATGATCTTCATCGTTCGCTTCGCGAGCCGTTTTCTCTCGCCTCGCGAGTGAACCCAGATGTTCCTCGCCACTGCGAGGAAGACACTCGCCATAGCGAGTTGACAAGTGAGGTCGCCATGATTTTGTGAATTAACGTTGTTGGTCAAGTCTTAGATGGTTTTGAGTGCCAGAATGCATATAAGAATGATTATACAGGTATTTAAGAAAGAAATTCATTATGGAGAAGTTAAAAATGGGATTTTTGTGTGAAAAAGGTGAAGTTCCCGAGAGCACCATGATTTTATTCGCCAAGGCGAGTAGCTGGTTCGCCAAGGCGAACAACCAACTTTTGTGAACTCGCCATAACGAGTAGAGGCGCTCGCCTCGCGAGCCTTTGAGTGACAGACAGCTTCATTTAGGGTTTTGTGATTCTTTGTCGCACGTGATGCTTTGAGATGATCTTTTGGTTAAGATAAAGATTTATTAAAATATTGTTGATGTTCAGTGTGTCTGACATAAGATGGTTGAGGGTGTTAATATTATGATAAATTTGCCAAACGCATTATGTGGATTATGTGTGATGTTTAAGTAGTGTTGATTGTCATTTGGTATTGTCATATTTTGAGATGTCTATGTGCTACTAGTGTTGCTGTTGGATCTTAATTAAGATGTGAATGTTGGTTTAAATTGTAAGTGTGTTGGGTTGTACGTTGCCAAATGAGTCATAAGTAAGTTATGCAAATTGTCGATGTTGTTATCATCGTTGGTGTTTGTTGTTGAAGTCGTAGTTGTATCCGTTGTTGGTGATTGATCATGTTAGATATTTTATAAGAGGTGGTGTACTCTTACGTGTCGTTTTTATAAGAGGTGGTGTACTCTTACTTGTCGTTTTATAAGAGGTGTGTACTCTTACTTGTTGTTTTTATAAGAGGTGGTGTACTCTTACGTGTCGTTTTTATAAGAGGTGGTGTACTCTTACTTGTCGTTTTTATAAGAGGTGGTGTACTCTTACTTTATCGTTCTTCTTAGAGGTGGTGTACTCTTACTTTGTTGGTGTCTATAAGAGGTGGTGTACTCTTACGTTGTTTATGTTGATGAGTATGACGAGGTTATGATGTTACCTATGAGTTGTTAAATGTACTCGAGGAGTGTTATGTTAGGTTGTCTGCTATTCATGAGCATTAAGGGGATGTTAAGAAGAATTATTATTGAGTGTATATGATGATGTCTATGTTGTTAATTGTAATTGATGAATTTTATGCTTATTATTATTGTTTGAGAAATCTCACCCCTTCTGCTTGAAAATGTTGCCCTTCGTATGGGTAACTTGCAAGTATATGAAGATTAGTAGGAGTGGTGGCTCAAAGTGTCTAGGGCTCTGATACGTACGGGATGAGATTTTCTTATTGTTTTTCATTCCTATGTATCAATTTTTGAATATTGCTGACGTAGCCCTATGGTTGTTGAATTTATGTTGATAATGCTTTTATGCCAAGATTTAACTATGGAGATTTAAACTGTTGTTGTTGTTGTTTTGATGCAAATTTTCCGCTGCAAAATTAATGATGATTTTGAAGGATGTTTATTAAATAGATTTTATATTCTATTTAAGAAATTTTGAAAATGTAGTGTGACATGTCCGTTTGGGAATTACTCTGATGCATGTTTATTTATTAATTAATTGATTTTGGGAAACGGAGTGTTACAGATGGCTTTATAATCTAGGTCTCAAAGTGTTTTGTGTTAATGATAGAAACTCTTTAATCCCTAATCTCTGGTGTCTATGTTCAATTAATCTTTCCCCGAACTTAATTAGTGTTGATGATCAATAAATTTCAATTCAAATTGATATTAGTGGTAAGCCTTTTAGTTTCACTGGTGTATATGCTTCCACTTGTTATATTAAGAGAAGACAGTTGTGGTCATCCATTTCCAACATTCAAACCCAACATAACCTGTCTTTGTGTTGCATTGGTGACTTCAATACAATATTAGGGTCTCATGAGCATCAAGGTACCCATACCCCTTCCAGATTACCCATGTTAGATTTCCTGCAATGGAGTGATGTTAACAATTTATTCCATCTTCCAACCATGGGTTCTGCTTTTACCTGGACTAATGGAAGAAGAGGTAGAAACAATGCCAGAAAAAGATCAGACAGAGCCAATGCGAACCAACTTATGATTGATAATTGAGAATCACTTAGTGTCGGCACCGTAACCAAACTTAGGTCTGATCACTTCCCCATCCTGTTTGAACTCCAAACCCAGAACATTCAATTCTCTTCTTCCTTTAAATTCATGAAAATGTGGAGTGCTCATCCTGATTGTATCAATATCATCAAAAAATGATGGGCCAATTAAGTTGTAGGATGTACAATGTTTGTGTTGAATCAAAAACTTAAAAATCTGAAGGAGGCTTTAAAGGTATGGAACAAGAATATTTTTGGTAATGTCCACTCTCAAGTTGATAATGCATACAAAGAACTTGATGATATTCAAGTGAAGATTCATAGTCTTGGTTACTCTAATGTTCTAATGGATCAAGAAAAGGCTGCTCAATTGAATTTAGAGAGTGCTTTGAACATAGAAGAAGTCTTCTCGCATGAAAAATCAAAAGTTAAATGGCATTGTGAAGGAGACAGAAACACAGCTTTTTTTCATATAGTTGCAAAGATCAAAAGAACCTCCAGCCTTATCTCAACTATGAAGAATGGTGAAATCACATTGACTGACCCTAATTTGATCTCTGAACATGTTGTAAATCACTTTACCAATATTTTTACCAACAATCCAAATATCACTCAAACTGGCATGATTGAAGAGGTTATTACAAATCTTATCACAGAAAGAATCAACAATATGCTTACAATGTTACCTTCTTATGAAGAAATTTCAAATGCAGTGTTTTCTTTAAATAGTGATAGTGCACCATGGCTAGACGGCTTTGGAGCAATTTTTTTCAAAATTACTGGGAAATAATCAAACATGATGTCTATAAAGTTTTCTTACAGTTTTTCACATCTGGTTGGTTACTTCCCAATTTTAATTCAAATATTATTGCTCTTTTTCCAAAAACTAACTATCAGATTTAGTGGAGCAATATAGGCCAATAGCAATAGCAAATTTCAAGTTCAAACTCATCTCAAAGATCTTGGCAGATAGACTCTCAACAATCATGCCAACAATAACATCAGTTCAACAAAGAGGTTTTATAAAAGGGAGGAGTATCAAAGACTGTATATGTTTGACATCAGAAGTTATTAATGTGATGCACAAAAAGACATTTGGTGGAAATATTGCAATAAAGGTTGACATGGCAAAGGCATTTGACACTTTGAATTGGGATTTTCTCCTTAAAGTTTTCAAGACATTTGGTTTCAGTGATAAGTTCTGCAGTTGGATCAAAACAATTTTGAACTCTGCTAAGATGTCTATTTCAATCAATGGTAAGCTTCAGTGTTTCTTTTCATGTTCAAGGGGATCCTTTATCCCCACTGTTGTTTTGCCTTGCTAAGGAAGTTTTGAGTAGAAGTCTTACTAAGCTGGTCAGAGATGGTAGTTTAAAGTTAATTCATGGCGCAAGAAGCAACCCAACTCCTTCACACATCTTATATGCAGATGATATAATGATATTTTGTAAGGGCACATTCGCAAACATTAACACTCTCAAAGATCTATTCACAGATTACTCAATAAATTCAGGCCAATTTGTTAATCCTCAGAAGTCTTCATTCTATGCTGGTTCAATGTCTCAACAAAGAATCACCCAAATCTTTAATTTGACAGGTTTTACTATTGGCACTTTACCATTTTCATATCTAGGTGTTCCAATATTTAAAGGCAAAGCTAAAACTGCATATTTTCAACCAATTGCTGACAAGATCAAACTCAAGCTAGCAGCATGGAAAGCATCTCTCCTCTCTATTGCAGGAAGAGTTCAATTAGTGAATAGTGTTATTCATAGCATGTTGCTTCACTGCATTACAATTTACTCTTGGCTAATTGATTTGATAAAATACATGGAAAGATCGATGAGAAATTTTATATGGAGTGGAGCTGTGAACAAAAGAAAGCTTGTAGCAGTTGCTTGGCACAAAGTCTGTGTTCCTGCCAAAGAAGGGGGATTGGGAGTCAGGTCTCTATCAAAGGTAAATGAAGGTGCAAATCTTAAACTTTGTTGGGAAATGAAAAATCAGCATCCAGTCAAATATCATATTTCTTCCTCTATATGGAGTGGAATTAAACACAAATACACAGAAGTCATTGTTAATTCATCTTGGTTACTTGGAAATGGATCAGAGATCAACTTCTGGACTAATAATTGGTGTGGTGAGACTTTAGTTTCTACTCTAAACATCTCTCCTATCATTCATCCTTTATTGAAGTCAACTGTTAGCGATTTCATCAATGGCACCACATGGAATATCCCAGCAAGCTTAGTTCAAATCTTCCCCAATTCACAATCCATCATAGACAAAGTTTGCATCCCTGTTGTTGATAAAGATGACCAGCTAATGTGGAAACACTCACATGATGGTAAGCTATCTTTTAAACATGCTTATCAATATCATTGTGTGATTGGCCATAACATATCTTGGGTAAAAATCATTTGGCACAATTCCATTCCTCCTTCAAAATCTCTTATGGTTTGGAGAAGTTTGCACAATAAGCTTCCAACATATGAAAATATGTTCCCTAGAGGTTGTCAGTTACCCTTAATTCGTTGCTTATGCAGAAAGGAACAAGAAACAACTAATCACTTGTTGATTACTTGTGATTTTGCTAAATTAATTTGCCAATGGTTTGCATCGATTATCAAAATTCCTTGCATCTTTGTGACTATTCAGGAGGCCATCAATGTGGTTCAGAGAAGCTGGTATCCTCTCTGCAAGGTTGTTGTTCTTTCAGCTGTTATTAACTGCCTAAATACAATATGGTACTGCAGGAATCAACTGATCTTCTCCGGAAGAACGATAAACACGGGGTCAGCTATCAACTTAATTATTTCAGCAACTGCTATGTCTGGTAATAATTCAAAATGTCATGCAAACTCATCTATTGCTGACTTTGTTCTTTTGAAAGCTTTTTCTGTCAAAATCAATTATGGGAATGCTCCTAAAATCTAGGAGATAATCTGGCAACCTCCTATCTTTGATTGGATAAAATGTAATATAGATGGTGTAACGCCCGTTTCGAATTATTTAATTATTTAATTGAGTCTAAGAGCTATTTAGGTGAGTTATATTATATTTATATAATATATAAGTGATTTTTGGTGATTTGAGATGATTTATAAGAATGAGGTGTAGTGACTTATTTTATTGTTTAATAAGATTTAAAAATAGAATAAATATTGAGATGGGGGCTGTTTTGTGAATTTATAGAGTTTAGTGGTATAAGTGGAATAAGATAAAATAGATAGGGAGAGATATAAATAGGAGAAGACCTAGTTTTAGAAAGAAAAAAAATACATGGTACGTACGATCAGTTTTGGAGAAAAAGGGGAGAAAAAGACAAGAGAAGGGAGAAGACTAAGAAAGCTGCGATTTTCACATTCTAAGGTAAGGGTGAGACTAGCATTCAATTCTATTAATTCTGTAATTCAATCGGTTGTAATTAACAAGTGTAGGATTGGTTTTAGAGAATTTGAGAATTAGGGTTAAAGTGAGAAATTTGAGATTAATTGATGAAAAATTGTTAGATTGATGTAGAAACTGTTTACAGACCTTAGATAATCCATAGAATGATTACAGAAATTAGTTTTGAGCTTTAAACCATGTGAATAGGTGAATTTCCGTGAAAACTGCACTTCTACCCGAGCCGACATTCATCGCTCGCCTCCCGAGTGATGATCCTCGCCATAGCGAGTGATGAGCTTCATCGCTCGCCTCGCGAGGAACTTCTTCTCGCCTCGCGAGCCTTACCCTACAGCTCGCCAGAGCGAGCAGTTCACTCGCCATAGCGAGTGTGACCAGTGAGTCAACATGATTTTTGTCGATTTGTCCCTTAAGTTGAACCTTAGATGATTTTGAGTGCCTGAATATATATAATAATGATTAGGCAAGTTTTTAGATTGAGATTGGACCTGGGAAGGTTTAAAATTGATTTTTGAGCGAAAAATGTCAAAGTTCCCGAGAGCACCTGTCGCGCCATTTTTCGGAGATCAAGGCCATTTGACTAGCGTTTGACTCACTTTTTTTTCTCACGACTGAACAAATTTTTTTTAAGGGGAAAAAGTTCCAAACCACCCATTTTGAAGAGATTTAGGGTTCGGGGGTTGGTTATATTTAGGGAAGGTATTAGCACCCTAAATATTCGTAGTACTCTACGAGAACCTCTTGATTTTATTTAACTTTTTGTGCTTAAACTTGCTTGCTTTTTGAAGAGATGAAAATGTAATTTAATGATGAGTTGAAAAGGAAAAGAAAATTGATTTTAATTGAAGAGAAAAAAGAAAATCGTTTTTTAGTTGATAGTTGAAAAGAAAAAAAGAAAAATGTTTTTTAATTGATTTGGAAGGACAAGGTCCTCTTCCTACGTACCCGTGAGGGATCAAAATCTCGTAGTTCGGGGTAGAAATTGACGTTTGATTGGTTTAATATTTTTTATTAGTTTTTGAAAAACGTTTGAAATAAAAAGCCAAGTGACTTGAAGTTGAATTAGAGTTGATTTGAAATTTGATAAATAAAAATAAAATAAAAGGACGGTCACTTGATTTAAGATCAAGGTTTATTGTGAAAAGTTCTTTTTATGAATTTTTTTATATTTGAATGTTTTTGTTGTTTTTGAATAATAATTGAAAATTAAACTAATAGAGCAATAAAAAAATAAAAGTGTGTGGGTGTGAAGAAAAGATTGTTAGTTCAACAATATAAATAGTATTTAATATATGTAGGACCAGAATATTCTGGAGAATGATTAAATTAAAAAATATAATATTAACAGTTAATATAGGACCAGAGCACTCTGGATAGAGAGAGAATTAAAATGCATGAAAAAGAAATTAAAAAAATGAGATGTTGGGGGTGTGTGAGCAGTAAAGGGGGTGCAGTAATGAAAAAAAAAGGTTGAATTGGGCCAAAGGAGACAGCAGGCGCGTCTGGGCCTCTGAGAGGGGTTCAGACCGGTTCAGAGATTAAACCGGTTCGGCATGATATTATAAATAGAGGTAAGGCCGGTTTTCTTTCATTTTTCCTTCCCTTTTCTCTCTCTGACTTCTTTTAGAGAGAGAAGCTCTCTCCTCTCTCCTCCCTTTCTTCATCTTCTCCAGTGAGAAGAGCGGTGGCCGGAGGTATCTTCGGTGCGGTGGCTGGCGAGCCATAGCGGCGCCGCCGCCGCACCGGAGTTAAAAATCACTTCGTTTTTACTTTTTTTTTTCGTGTTTTCTTGCCCTTTCCTGTTTCTCTACACTTTTCTCAACTCAAAATTCTCCCACCAAAATTACTAAACCCTAGATCTAAGAGTTTTTGAAAAGCACTACTTTTTATGTTCTTTTTCTTCCGGATTTGATGTTGAACTTATGACTTGGTTATGAGGGTCCTTGATGGTTTGGGGCCGGATTGGATTGAGACCGGTTTGGGTTTTGATAAGGTGTGATGATGGTTCTGTTGTGAGTTGATGTTGTTGTACGATGATGTTGTTGATTTGTGTTGTAACAGGTTTTTGATGATTTGTGCGTTTTTCTGGTTAGAAATTGTTTTGTGTAGAAATTTGCTGTTTGGTTTCAGTGTGTTCTGGCCGTGGAATGTTTTTTGTTTGTTGGGCCCCCCTCCCCCTTTTGTGTGCTGCTTGCGTGCTGTATTTATAGAGCTGAAATGAGCAAAATTTTGTTGCTTGGAGAGGAAACATGACAGGCTGTTGTGGCTTGGAGAGGAAGCTGACAGGCTGTTTTGTGGCTTGGAGAGGAAGCTTGAGAGGTTGCTTTGTGCTGTGTTCACTTTGGATATTATCGGACCAAATTTGACAATAATAAAAATAATAATAATAAAGATAAAATAAAAGATAGAAGGACTAAAAGTGAATCAAAATGAGATAAAAAAGATAAAAATTTAAAACGGATTTAAAGTTGATAAAAGATGAAAATTAAATGAAAATTGAAAATTGAGAGAAGAGGGCTCGACTCGGAACCAAATATGAGGTATTTTAAAATACCTGTCAAATTTTTTGAAAAGGCTGAGACCGGTTGGGGTTAAATGACACGTGTCAGTGCTGTCTTAGGTCAAAAATTGGGGTATGACAGCACCCATTCTTTGTTTGCCAAGGCGAGCAGCTTACTCGCCAAGGCGAATAGCCATTTTCTGAACTCGCCATAGCAAGTAATATCCCTCGCCTCGCGAGCTCCTGTAAGTCAGAATGCCTTGTTTAGGTTAAATGTGATCTTTGTCGCGCGAGTTGTTATAAGTTGAACCTGGGGTTAGTAATGAGGAATATGTTTGATGTTAGTGACGATCTGTGAAGTTGTTATATGATGGTTTGATGATACTTATAATGTTATATAGTTGGATATATGTTGCATGAAATTATGATTGATGATTGAGATGTTGATGACGTGCATTTGTAATTGTTATATATGATGATTCTTATTATTGAATGATGTTGTTCTGTTGTTGTGAGGAATATGGTTTACTTGATGATTAATGAGAGGATATTACATATTGTGAATGATGATGATATGAAGTTGTAATGAATGTATTTGATGATTATTGTTGATGTTGACTTGTTGCAAATTATTTGATGTTGTTGCATTACTGATGCGATGTATTAATATCATTAAGATGCTAATGTTGGTTTAAGTCGTTTGAGTTATAAGATGTCGGCCCAATTTATTGGAGTCATATGAGATGTTTAATTCGTAAGATGTTGATCCAAATTATTGGAGTCATAAGAGATGTCTAAGTTGTTAAGTTGTTAGGATGTTGAGTCCATTGCATATTCATAATACGAGATGGGGGAGGGCTTGATGCTCTGTAATGTATATTTATACACAATCTGAGATGGGAGAGGGCTTGATGCTCTGGGAGCCTATTTACGCTCAATATGATTTGATTGGTACCACATGCATGATTAAGAGGTTGTAGTTGCATTTTTGTCAAGAAGGTCTAAGATGAATAAGAGGTCTAAGTTGCATTGTTAAGTTGAAGTTGTGTCGTGGTCGATTAAGTCGTTCTCTAACCTTGAGTTGTTAATGAAAGATTATTTGATGATTCATGATGTTGATTTAAAATATTATTATGATGTTGTTTGTGAATGTGACCATGATGATAATTATGAATATGTGTTGTTGTGTATGATGAACATGTGTTATTGTTTTATGACGAATATGTATTAATTGCTTACATTATTGATAAGTGATTATTGTGTTATACTATATATGATTACTGTTGATAAGTGATTATTATGTTATATTGTAGAGTAAATTACGCTCCCCTCCCCTCAAAGATGCTTGAATTACGCTCCCCTCCCCTCTTAAGTTAAAATATACACTTCCCTCTCCTCTTATTCAAAAACATATTAGAAAAAATTTCACCCCCCTCCCCTAAGAGAAGCCTGAATTACATCCCCCTCCCCTCTTATGTTAAAATCTACATTTTACTCCCTCAATATTCTTTTTTATTATTTCTAATAATCTAGCAAAAAATAATAATTTAACACATTTAAAAAAAATATTATTGCGGGTCTATTTTAATATAATAAAAAATTGAATACATATTTTTCGCTATTTTTTATTCACAATTTCATTAACATATAGTTTTAAACTCTATTATAAACCATGAAACAACCCAAAACAAAATTAAAATATGTGAAAAATTACTAAAATCATTAAAACATGATTATTTAAAAGTTAATTTTATACTCTAATTTATAAAATCAATAGCAATATATTTAAATTTAATTATCGTGACATTTAAACTATAAAGAAATGAATTAATTTTTCTTAAATGGTGATTCAAAATTAATATATATATATATATATTATAAGAATATTTATTTATGTTCAAATAGATTAAAGTGTAGTGCATATTTAATTATTAAGGGAGAGGTTTGTAATTCAAGCATCTTATAAGAGAGGGGAGTATAAATTTTAACATAAAAAAAATATTGAGGAGTAAAGTGTATATTTTAACTTAAGAGGGGAGGAGAGTGTAATTCAAGCATCTTTGAGGGGAGGGGAGTGTAATTTACTCTATATTGTATTTGATTATATTTGATAAATGATTATTATGTTATATTATATATGATTATTATTAATAAGTGAATATTATGTTATATTGTATTTGATTATATTTGATAAGTGATTATTATGTCATATTGTATATGCTTATTATCAATTGGTGATGATTAAGTTGTGTTGTTATGTAATTATGAAATGACGATTATGTTGTATGACAAAGTTGATATTTATGATGTGATGATTTATGTTGGTTATGATTTGATTATTATGTGCTAAATATTGATGTATGAAACATGATGAATAGGGAGTTAATGATGAATCGAAATTGATTTAAACTGTTAATGCAGTACTATATGATTACATTACCCTCTATGATTAGTTTATAATGTTGTTAAATATAATTGTTGAATTACATGTTTAATATTATATTTTTGTGAAATCTCACCCCTTCTGCTTGGAAATGTTGCTCTCGTATGAGTAACTTGCAGGTGAACGAGAGTAGGTCGTTGTGTTTGCTGTTGTGAGTGGTTATCCCTCACTGTGTCTTTTAGGTGCTCTGATACGTAACAGGATGGGATCTTTTGTGGCTATTTTCTATTCCTTTACGTATTGATTTAATAAGGCCTGCGTGCCAAAGACTTATCTATGTTAATGAATTTAATCTGCTGCAAAGTTTAAATTAATATGTTGCTGATTTTTGGGAAAGATAATTAGTTAATTATCTCATTAATTATATTTTAGAAGTGTAACATTCCGTGATATGCTGGTTACTCTGATAAATATTTATGAAATTTTTACGTTGGAAAAACGGGGTGTTACCGATGGTGCCTCTCTTGGCAACCCTGGACCACCTTCATGTATATTTAGAGACAAAAATGCAGATTTTCTTGGAGCTTTTGCCTATAATCTTGGAATCTCAAATTCTTTGGTAGCTGAGTTAAATGGGGCAATGTTTGCAATTGAGTTGGCTCATCACAGAGGTTGGAATCTCATATGGCTGGAAACTGACTCAATGTTGGTGACCTTGGCTTTTAAATCTAAGAAGATTGTTCCTTGGCAACTAAGAAACAAATGGGAAAATTGTTTACATTTAATATCATCAATGTCTTTTTTTGTAACTCATATTTATAGGAAAGGGAACCATTGTGCTGATCAATTAGTTAATATTGGGCTTAGTTTGAATACTTATTTATGGTGGAATCATCTTCCTCAACATATTGGAGTTGATTTCACTAGAAATAGGTTAGGTTTACCTTATTTTAGATTTTGTTAATCTTGGAGGGTTTTGGTTGTTTGTCCCCCTCTTTTTGTTTCTATTTTTTTATTATCAATATATTTCCCAGGGGCTTGCTTCTTTGGCAAGCTTCCTTTGTTTAAAAAAAAAAAAATGCCGCATCCACCAAGATTTTCTTGCAGCCACCGTAACTAACATCTCTGGTGGCATTTTACCTCACTTCTGCACTGTTACTCGCCGTTTTTTGTAGTTTCCTTCAGCGTTTTGTCTCCTCATTCAAGATCTACCCTTATTTATTGTTATTCGCCGTTTTTGCCACCGCCGTAATCCGGTTTTCTCCCTGTTCTGACTTGGTGGAGGTTGCGTTCGGCCATTCTTCACTCTTGCAATATTCTTGTTGCTTTCTAGCTAGTTTGTTCTCTCTTTCAAGCCCTCCGGAATCTCCTCTCGATCTTCTATTCAGTGGTGGTTCCTCGTGATTTCCATGACTTGTCCTTGGAAGTTTCTAGGGCCGACGACGGAATCAACGACATCGAAAGTTACAAACTTCTCCAATAAGCTAAATCTAGAGGTAGTGGCTGCAGCTCCTGTACTGGTAAACACAACAAATAATGTCCCTGATACGGTGTTCTCAGTCTTGGAACAAGAACAACCTTTGGCAAGTGTTATGGCTCTACCTTTGGAAAATTCCTTTGAACTTCTAAAGGAACTGGAAAACCTTGCAGATGGTAAGGCTTTGGTTGAAGATTTGCAACCTGTGGCGACAAGCTCCACGCTAACTGTTTGCAATGAGGACCTTGTTATATGTTCATCAGGGGCACACTTAGCGTTGGCTAACTTACTTGAGAAATCATCGGTCGTTGTTTCATCAACCATTGATTTGGATCCTAGTTTGTCTGGTATGGATATCACTTGCTTGCCATCTATTATGCCTCAACCTATCACTACTAAACACACCTCTCTGACAGCAGACAAGCGTTCTGTTTTGGAGCATGTCAATATAGAAGTGAATCCTGCAGTTGAACTTTCTTCTGCAGCTCAGAAAAGTGTGGACATTTTACAAAAGTTTTGGGGGGATTACACTACTGAGGAACATGAATCTAACCTTGCCTGTTAAAAAAAAATTAGTCATGGTCCTCTTTCGGAAAAAAAAAAAAAAAAAAAAAAAAAGTAGTCATGGTCCTAATGGTTACGAGAAAATACACTTTGGGATCATTAAACCGGTATAATTTAAATTCAACATGAGCAAAGTAAGTTTTATTAACATTTGCATTCATTTGAATCAAAAGTGCATATGCATGTGGAGTGATTTTTCTGATATCCATATTACAATCAACCTTCACAACCTTTGAATTGTGAGGGGTTTGTTATATCATTGGTAAAGCTGCAAATTTAAACTAATTCATGTTTTTAGTTGACGACCATTGCTTTTCCCGTTGAATTATAGGGTGAGGGTTCAATATAGTCGCTCACTGATGAACCATTAAAAACATATCATTAGATTAATTCAATGCTCCAGTTTTAATGAAAACAAAACTGAGAATATCCATGTTACTATCCTTGCCTCCCATCTGTGTAACCGCTTCACCCTCATTGCCTCCAAACATCTTTTCGAACAATCGCCACAGCACCATTATCACCATTTTCTTCTCATATTTTAGGTTTTTTTAATTTTAATTTTACAAGCAAGTTGGAAATATTTATGTTTAGGTTGAAGTTTAAATTGAGATTTGACGTAAGTTTTTATCATTTCGAAGTACTACGAAATTAAATAAAGATTTATGTTTATTTGTTTTCACCTTTGAAGCAGGTTGGAGAAGAAACACATGCAATTCAAGAAGAGATAGAGCGAATATTGTGTGTGAAAATGTATATATGTTCCTTTTATTTTTATTAAATTTGGAATATGTCAATTTAATCAAACCGCATATTTTATATGGTTCACCAATGAGGGACTTCTTTTTTGATTGTTTATAATTTTAATATTCCCTAACCTTAAACACCCATGCAACTTTGTGCTCATACCAACACCATCGGAATTGCGCAGCTTATAATTTTCAACTTTGATGTTGAAACTCATTACAAAACATTTGTACATACAAATATAAAAACCTAATGTTATGACCCAATCTCATATCATGACTGACGCTAGGTTAATGTTACACACCATACAGTTGGCCCGGCTAGCCTAACTTACACACATTACCACAAAATTAAATAAATAAATAAATAACTACCAAAAATTCAACAGAGTTTCCTTTTTTCTTTTTCTAACATTTCCAAAATGTCAAATACCATTTACAAAGATTAACAACTAGGTTTTTGTCTTATCTATTTTTCACCATTCATATAATAAGTTTTACGACATCAAATGAACAATTGCTGCACAAATAATGTATTACCAATCTTATAACATATATAATTCAAAAGTAACTTCTATTTCTATGAATGCATTTTACTGAAGTCACACAAAAGTATAATGATAACATTCAACCTAGAAGCATACCAATATGATTAAGTTTCTAAAATCTCTACTCTGCAATCTGTTAATTATGACAAAAAAATATCATCTAAATAATTGTGAGACATGAAGACTTTGTGAGAGCATAGTAACCATAGTTGAGAGCAAGTAGAAACAAGATATGCATGAATTTATCCAAAGCAAACATAGAATTAGAGAAAAACTCATTAATTGAAAAGTAAAAATAACTATTTTCACCAAAATAACCTCCTTAATAAAATTATTAATTTTACCCTTACTCGCCAAATTATCAAAATACTCCTTAATCTAAAATACCTTTTTAGGCTAAAAATTCTCTAATCCCAAAACAAAGACACATAAGCGCATATAAACACGTATAAATACATATAATAAATAATTAAAATAATTCTAACTAAAAACGGACTATTACACACACCAATAAAAAAATTCATTCTACAAAAATTAATTTAGGTATACTATAAATGATTATATTTAAGATAGGTGTTGACTTTTTTTCATAAAGGAAAATATATTTTTTAATATTTAAATATTTTATTGAAATTAACTACCATTCCATATATTTATAATTAAAACTAAGAAAAATAATACTTCCATATATTTATAATTAAAACTAAGAAAAATATTACTTCAGACCTTATTAAGAGAATTTAAAGTAAATTAAAATACAATCAATATATAATTCTTTTTTATAAAACGAAATATATTTGTTATATTCATTATAGTACATTTATTCTAGAAAAGTCAATTTAGATATCTATGAAAATACATCAAATATGTAATGACTCTAATTAAACTTTCTTTTTAATTTATTATCTATTCTATAATTTAATTTATCTATCTTGTACAAAGATTTAAAATAGTCATGTATTAAATTTTCTTATATTTCTCATATGTTTCCTTATTTTGATATTATCCTACTAAAGACATCATGGGTTTCTACAATTTTAACTCGCATATTTTTTTATTATCCCATGCCACTAGAGAGACTAGTCCCTCGAGATGGGTATCACTATAAAGGATGAGAAAGATCTCTTTCAAGAGAATATCATTGTTGCATGCACTTGGCTGAAAAGAAACCACACACCTCTGATTAGGAGGGAAGATATCCCTTGTCTAACTCACCAAAGTGCTCTTAGGTACACATATAGCTAGTAATGTTTTACATAAATTTTTTTAAAGAAATTTGGGGTAGTGGGAACTTATTTTTCTAAAATATCAAAATGAAAATTTTCATTTTTTATTTGTTAAATTTGAAAAGTCTGAATTTTTCATCTTTTATAACGTAAAAAATTCGAAACAAATTTATACTCTAAATTATTGAAAATTAATTTATTCTTTTTTATTACTTAACAAATAATAACATTATTATTTTTATACAAGAATTTACATCAACTTTATACATCCTGACGAAAACTATTCTTAAATTTTTATATTATTATTATTATTATTATCACTGTTGTTGTTGCTGCTACTACCACCACCACCACATCAACTACTACCCTGGGCCCAACTATGAGTTCTCAAAGCCCATATCTTACCTGGTCCAAACTAAACCTACCAAACTCTATGTTTCCTTCCACTATAAAATGCAATGATACAAGGCATCTAAGAAAACCCTGGCCGCACAATTTCATCTGAGAGGCAAAGAAAAACTTTCTCTCTTAATCTCATCTCACTTTTCCCATGTCTCTAAATCATATCTTCATCTCTCAATTTTTTTTCCTTTCAATCTTCATGTCTTAAAGCTTTGCGATGGGGAATCTTGACGGTTTCTTGGTAGGCGTTGAAAGTATCAAAAATAGTAGAGAAGGTAATGGGTTTAATCATGGTTGTCGAGATCGTGATCTACATCTCAAGATCTTGCGATTCATCCTGCCTCCATCGATCTGGAGTGGTTTGAAGATTATAGATCATGGCAGATCAAGCGGTGCGCCGTGGAAAAGCGGAAACTCGCGAAATCATCGCATTTTTCCAAACTAGAGAAGAGGTTTGTCCCAATTTCAGTAGGCATTGACCCGATTTTGATATCCGGTGTCTGTTTCGTTTTTGACTGATTCGGTCATAATTCGACCTATTTCACCCTAGAAGGTTATAATCTATCATTATTTTCGTTTTTTTGGGACTTGCTGATGTTTAATTGAAACATTAGGTTAGGAAATTGAGAATTTTTCACATCTTCTCTAAAATTGTAATTCATCAATGATTAAATTCCCTCTCATCTTTCACTTCTTCTATAAAAACTAGTTGTAACTCCTCGTATCTCACCGTATAAAAACTAGTTCATTGTGTATTTCTTCAATGCATCATTATGTTGTTTTTTTTTTTTTATGAAAGTTTTTAGATGATGTATAAGACAATGAGAATGAGGATTAATGAATTTTTTTTTTTATTAAAGGTTATTTTCTTAGTTACTTTTATAATTTTTTCTAATATTTGGGATCTTACGATCCTACGATCTACGCTTTTTTTTATACCCCAATGATCTATAGTGGGATCCCGATTTTAACAACCATGGGTTTAATGATGTTTGTAGTTATTCTATTTTTGAGTTTATATTTTTCATTTTTAAACATTATACTCTAGTTTAAAGTTTTTCAACATATTTTATATATGTACTATTATCGAAGGGGGTGATTTTATAGTTTTTTACTTCCAATAATTTTCAACATATAATTTGAAGTTCCTTTTGTCTTGCAGCTAGATTATCCATCCACATCAATGAAAGCAAAATTTAACACAAAGATTCAAGTAGTAAAGGTAAATAATGAAGTTTATTTGTTTGATTGTTTTTCCCTTCAATAAATCTTATAATTTTAATGTGTGATTCTTTTTTGTGAATTTAAACATATGATTTGCATATATAACTTTTTGTTAATCCAATTATAAATTTAAGTAAAATTGGGAAGATAGTTTTTTAAAATTTAGATTGAAATTTTAGTAAATTAAATGTAAAAAGTTATTATCAATTAAGTTTTAAAATTTCCTATCAAAAATTAAGTTTTAAAATTTAGAAGACATGTTAAAAGTGAACTGTGAATCACGGGCATTACCTCTATTACGAATATAATAGTGTAAACATTGTTCAGCTCAACACTAATTTTATATTATTATTATTTTTGTGGAATACTGTTTTAAGAATGTATTCTATTTCACTAGTCTATTTATAACGTGATAGTTTTGATGTACTACATGAATTTTTTCCTTTGATTAAATCTACATAAATATTGTTGATTTACACTCTTTTGTTTAATTATTAAACTAACTTTTTTATCTTTGGTTTAAGTTTTTTCTTTTGTTGTATATTTTATCACTATAATTATTTTTTAATTTAAGCTAATTATCTTAAATGTTTAGATTTTTTTTATCTAATATGTGTTTAGATTGAAAATTCATACAATAGAACATCAAGAAAAGGAAGACAACTTGAAACACTAACACTTATGCAGATCGAAAAATGACAAAGTTACAAATAATAAGGAATGCATACAATTTAAAATGAAAACTTTAATTCATTTATATCATATTTAATTTTAGAGTAAATACACACATTTATGTTAATGTTTGCATAAATTTGAAGGATTGGTATCCACTATTTTGAGGTTAATTTTTTGGTGGAATATTGTTTCAACAAATGTATTATATTTCCCTAGTCAATTTATACTTTGACAATTTTTATGTTATACCATAATTCTTGTAGATTTATGTTATTTTGCATAAATAATGAAATAACTTTATTAGTTTTGATTTAATAATTTTTTGTTGTTGTATAGCTTATCGCTATAATTTTTTAGTTAAATAATTTCAATTACTTATTTTATATGTGTTTAAAATGTAATTCAACATATCAGGACATCATGAAAAGGAAGACACCATGAAATATTATCACCTATATGGATTGAGATTTGAGATGTCATATAACAATTACAAAGAAACAAAGATATATGATTCATAATGTATGCACCAAATTTAAAACAAATATACTTGTATATTTATATCAATTATAAGTATAAAGCAAACATACACATATGTTGATGTTTTTTTGTATTACAAAAATATGTTAATGTTTTAAATTTTTTTATTAAATCATATGTTTAAATACTTAAATTCACTTAAATTTTTTGAAAGTAAAATACACAAAACATTGGTATCAATATCTACCACAAATATATCGATATTAGTAATAAATCTATATACCGTTAACTACATAATATTGTTACTTTTTATGCAGGGTGGGTAGCAATATATAAAGATGCTATACATTTTGGGATTATTCATTACTTTTAACTTCAAAGAATATTTAACCTAAAATTGAAGTCCTCTTTTCCTTGCAAGAAGATCTCCCAACGTTGGCAACAAATCTAAACTTTGACGGAAAGATTTCAGCAGAAAAGGTAAACAACATAGTTTAATTTCTTGATTATTTACAATAATTTATTGTTATCAAACATGTTTTAAGCTTTATATTATCATTTTACATTATGTATCTATATCTCTTCGATAAATCGTAGTTTAGTTTGTAATTTGTTATTAGATTTTAAACATGCATATCTTTTTCAATCAACCTTTTATATAGTTCTAAAAAAACTAAAATATCATTTTTCCATAATAAACTAAATTGAACTTCAATCAAATTTTTCATGATATATCTACAATTAGATTATTGTATTTTTAATAAAGTTTTTTTCTTATTTCTAAGAGAATTTTAATACAATGTTTATCAAATTTTTAATGGTGTGATATTCAAAATAATCATTTCATATAAAATTAAAAAAATAAAAAGGATACAAATCTTATATGAGGAGGTGCACTAACTAAGGCCAACACCCATGTATGTTAGAGGGTGAAGTATCTCTAATTTTGATCATCGATTGATGACTGTTTTTATTATTTTTATTTTTTGCTTTCATTCAAAATCCATTTGGAAATCCATTATTGAAATACATAGATGCTTATGAGTGAAAAAAAATTATAAATCCATGTTTCTTAGATTCCTTAAGAGTCTTGTGTTGTCAGTGCACCACCCTCGTCCATCAATTGATGATACATTGGTATATAAAATATAAATTTTATTTTACCCACAAAATTATCAATTCAATTAAATCAAAATTATATTGATTGAACATCAATATATAAATCGCAAGGCTCTCTAACTATAAGTGAGGAGGTTTGGGTGGTGAAGATGCACGAATACTCATTTTGCATATACGACCCCTAGTAGAAGATGAGGGATTTTTGATGTTGCTACTCATCATGTTATGCATTCCATATGGTAATCCTCAACCATTGTACTCGCAAGCATTTACCTTAAACAACCTATCAAACTGCAACAAGGTTTGATGGTTTGTGCACTTCCAAATGCATAGGCCGCCAAACAGAGCTCTACAGATGTAGTGTTTGCAACAGATACAACCATCAACTTAACTAATTCTTAAGTCACGGGAGAAGGAGTTGCGGTCCCCCCCCAACCATCATTCCATAAATTCATTATAAATAAATTGTCAATCCTCCAATACTCACCAATTAGGGTGATGAGAGAAATGTCCTAGTTATCGAAAAAATCTTAGACCTTCTATGAAGGCTTACAATTCTCCCATTGGATTTACAAAGTGTGGCTTCCACCACTGCTCAATTTCTATTTAGGTTGTGTATTTACCTCTCTCGACAATGAGCATAATCAAAGAGAACAATTGATACTCCAACTACATCAGTGATCTCAAACACATGAGAACTAAATGGTTATTTTTGTGGATAAAACATTAGTTTTTAGTTTTAATTTTGAGGATGTAGAGGAAACGACTAATGGAAATTTTGGATGGAGAAAATATGTTCATGACCATAAGTGTTTTCCTTCTAACGCTACCGTTAATATTTTTCTCCAAACCCTCAAAATTAAGACCAGAACCAGAAGCATTACTCTCTCTCTCTCTCTCTCTCTCTCTCTCTCTCTCTCTCTCTCTCTCTCTCTCTCTCTCTCTCTCTCTCTCTCTCTCTCTCTCTCTCTCTCTCTCTCTCTCTCTCTCTCTCTCTCTCTCTCTCTCTCTCTCTCTCTCTCTCTCTCTCTCTCTCTCTCTCTCTCTCTCTCTCTCTCTCTCTCTCTCTCTCTCTCTCTCTCTCTCTCTCTCTCTCTCTCTCTCTCTCTCTCTCTCTCTCTCTCTCTCTCTCTCTCTCTCTCTCTCTCTCTCTCTCTCTCTCTCTCTCCTCTCTCTCTTCTCTCTCTCTCTCTCTCTTTTTTCTCTCTCTCTCTCTCTCTCTCCACCGTCTTTCCACCCACATTTGACAACTCACCACCATTCCTTTCATCAACATTCACTTCACCACTATTTTTAACCTTAACATTACCATCTTCAACAAAACTTCCATCATTTTTAAAGATAGAATGTTTGATAACTGTTGTTATATACGTAGTATATTAACTTTTTTACAAATAACAATTATTACAGGTTAGCTATTTATAAAAAAAGTTAATAAATTACATATAAAAGATTCTCAACCACTTGAGCTATGTTGTATTGATGCTCTAATGAAGGAATAGTATTATACACCTTTTCAAATGTAAAACTCGAAATTTCTCATTCTCTTGTAATGGAGAATTGGAATTCTCCTTCTTCTCTTATGAATGTCTTACTTCTAACCAATTTTCTTTCCTTTCATCGGACCAATTATCATTCCTTCCTTCAGACCAGTTCTCATTTCTTCCTTCCGACCAATTCTCATTCTTTCCTTTCGACCAAATCAGATTTCATAAGAAGTATCGTTTACATTGTTTTGCCAAGATAGATTTTGATTTTCATAAGCAACAATTAATTCCTTTAGTTTCATATATGCACCCTTCTGATTTTGTGTAGCTTCCTCATTTTCGGTTGAATGGGTATCCAATTGGTGAAATCATTCATCTAACAAATTACTTTTGTTGGAAACTTATTTATATTTGAGTCGGAAGAACGATGCCCCTCTATCAACTATTCATGCCTCTTAAATGTTTTATCTTTTCAAGAAGGATTATGCCATAGAAGAAACGGGATTCAATTGTCTAATTCATCATATTATGTGGGAAAACCTTATCACGAGCAATTGTCATATTTTGTGGGACAGAAATTGTACGGGTGTTATTCAAAGGTGTCAGTAAAGCCACCAATCGGTTTGTTTGTCCATGGTCGAGCTCAAACCATAAATGGTTACGAACATAATAGTTGTCAGCAACATAGTCTTAAAATCCATACTGGTCGTCGACTCGATGAGGTCACCGGGTCATCGAGTCAATGGTTCATCCATTGGGTTATTAATTGAACCGCATGATTGAATCAGATTAAATAAGATAACTCGGATGTATAACTCGATCTCTATAAAAAAAAAAATGTGTACTTATGTTAAACCGAGTTGGATGAGATTAATCTGGATCACTCAATCGCAAAAAATAAAAATAAAAAACTAATAAAATCTACCAATTGTAAAAACTCATCAATATTAGTAGTTGTTCTTTAGTCAAATTTCTACCAAATGATGGACTTGGACTAGTAGAGTAATATTGATTCCCACTTGAAGAACCAAAATTTGTCTTCTTCCAATGCCTCATCCTAACATAAGAAACAAAATAGTTAGCATTTCACTTGCAACTGAGTGGTGTTATATTGGGACCGAGAACTGTACTATCAAATTGTGTTTAACAAATCAACTCTTTGGTAAGTTGGTTGCAGCTAAAAATTGCGGCACAAAATTCAATCAATGTAAGAAGGACTGTTGATGTTACAGAGGTTTGTGATAATGCATTAACCCCTGTCTTTTTTCTTCTTTCTCTTCATCTATTCCTCTCCTTATATGAGAAGGAGAATCCCAATCCTCCATTAGAGGATGTGGAGAATACTAGTTCTCCAATAAAGCATCAATACAACATAGCATAAGTGGTTGGAATGTTTAATAATAGTTGTTATATATGTAATATATCAACTTGTTTACAAATAACTAATCACTCTCGTTCGAAATTGATTTCATACATGAGTGGGCAAAACCATGCTCCTCAATCTCTGGTTCTTTTTTATGGAGGTCGAGTTAAAAGCCGAGTTATCCGATATAATCTGGTTCAGACATGCAGTTCAACTAATGACCTAGTGGATGAACCATCGACTCAGTAACCCAGTGACCTCACCAAGTCGATGAGCGGTCTAGTTTTTAAAACTATGTTGCTAACAACTATTATGTTCATAATTGATTATGGTTTGAGCCTGACCATGCACAAATAAACCGATATATTACTTTACTAACAACTTTTGTGTACGCCCCTACTATTTATGTCCCATAAAATACGACAACTGTTCAAGCTAAGTTTGTCCCACATAATATGAATATGACAATTGTATCCCTATCTTTTCCATGACATGATCCTACTTGAAAAGATAAAACACTTGATGAGGCATGAATTAGAGGTAGAGGAGCATCATTCTTCCCACTCAACTATGAAATTAGTTTCCTATAAGAATTATTTGTTAGATGAATGATTTCAGCTATCGGATACCCATTCAATTGATAGGGAGGAAGTTACACATAATGAAAAGAGTGTATAGATGAGACTAAATGAATTGATTGTTGCTCGTGAAAATCAAAATCTATTTTGGTAAAACAATGTAAACGATAGTTCTTATGAAAATGAGAATTGGTTGAAAGGAAAAAATGAGAATTGGTCAGAAGGAAGAAATGAGAATTGGTCTGAAGGAAGGAATGAGAATTAGTCTAATGTAAGGAATGAAAATGGGTCAACAAACGGAAAACATTCAAATGAGAAGGAGGAGAATCCACATTCACCATTTGAGGAGGAGGAGAATTTCAGTTTTTTCTTTGAGAAGGAGGAAAATATCAGTTTTTCATTAGAGCATCAATACAACATAGCTCAGGTGGTTGAGAATGTTTGATAACTATTGTTACATATGTTATATAATAACTTGATGTTTATTCTTACAAATGACAGTTATTACAAATTAGCGGTGTAAAAACGCTAATAAATAACATATATATATATATATATATATATATATATATATATATATATATATATCAATTGTTATCAAAGATCATCAACCACGTTAGCTATGTTGCATTGATACTCTAATGGAGAACTAAGTATTCTACTCCTTTTCAAATGCAAAACTCAAAATTTTCTCGTTTTCCTGTATCGGAGAATTTGGATTCTCCCCCTTCTCCTCTGAATTTCTTCCTTCGGAACAATTTCATTTCCTTTCATCGGACCAATTCTCATTCCTTCCTTCAGACCAGTTCTCATTTCTTTCTTCCGACCAATTCTCATTATTTCCATTCGACCAATTCACATTTGCATAAGAAGTATCATTTACATTGTTTTGACAAGATAGATTTTGATTTTCATCAGCAACAATCAATTCCTTTAGTTTCATATATACACCCTTATGATTCTGTGTAGCTTCCTCATTATCAGTTGAATGGGTTTCCAATGGCTGAAATCGTTCATCTAACAAATCACTTTTGTTGGAAACTTATTTTATATTTGAGTGGGAAGAACAATGCTCCTCTATCTAAGATTCATGTCTCTTAAATGTTTTATCTTTTCAAGAAGGATCATGCCATAGAAGAATCGGGATTCAATTGATTAATTCATCATATTATGTGGGAAAAACTTATCACGGGCAATTGTCGTAATTTGTGGGACAAAAATTGTATGGGTGTATTTCAAAGGTGTCGGTAAAGCCATCAACCGGTTTGTTTGTCCATGGTCGAGCTTAAACCCTAAATGGTTATGAACATAATAGATGTCATCAACATAGTTTTACAAACCATAATGGTTGTCGACTCGATGACGTCACCGGGACATTGAGTCAATGGTTCATCCTTTGGGTCATTAGTTGAACCGCATGATTGAATCAGATTAAACCGGATATCTCTTAATTATAACTCGGCCTCTATAAAAAAAATGTGTACTTATGTTAAACCGAGTTGGATAAGATTAATCTGGATCACTCAATCACAAAAAATAAAAATAGAAAACTAATAAAACCTACCGATTTTCGAAACTCATCAATATTAGCAGTTGTTCTTTAGTCAAATTTCTACCAAAAGATCAACTTGGACTAGTAGAGTAATATTGATTCCCACTTGAAGAACCAAAATTTGTCTTCTTCCAATGCCTCATCCTAACATAAGAAACAAAATAGTTAGCATTTCACTTGCAACTGGGTGGTGTTATGTTGGGACCGACAACTCTACTATCAAATAGTGATTAACAAATCAACTCTTTGGTAAGTTGGTTGCAGCTGAAAATAGCGGCACTGTAACGCCCACTTTCGTTAATTATTTATTTAATCGAGTTTAGGCGATTATATTATATTTATATAATATATGCATGATTATGGTATGATTTGAATGATTTACGACTAAATTGATGGTTTGGTTGATATTGAGATAAGATATGAGTTTTGGAAGATTTGATAAGATTAAGGGACTTATTTTATTGTTAAATAAAATAAAGATTTGAAAATAATATAAAATATTTAGTTGAGGGCTGTTTTGATATTTTAGATAGTTTTGGGGGAGAAAGTGAGATAAGATAAGTAATTAAGAGGAGATATAAAAGAGTTAGACCTAGTTTTAGAAAAACATTGTTGTACATACGTTTTTCGAGAAAAAGGGAGAAAAAGCCAAGAGAAGAGAAACCAAGAGGGAGAGCTGCGATTTTCTGCAAATACGTGATAATTGTTTATCAAACATGTAAAGTTACTTAAGATTGATTATGATGTTAATGTTAATTATGATTCAAATTACTTTGATTAACATTATTTTGTTATGAAATCTCACTCCTTCTGCTTGAAAATGTTTCCCTTCGTATGGGTAACTTGCAGGTGATCGTGCTTAGTGTGCAGTCTCTGTCGTGAGTGGCATTGCCTTCACTGTGTCGTCTAGGTCGCTCTGATACGTAACGGGATGGGGCTTTATGTTATGCATGCTTCGTTCTATTACGTGAATAATATGCTATTTGTTTATTGAACTAACTCCTTTGAGATTACTTTGATAGGGCCTGCGTGCCAAAACGTTTTATGATTATGATATAATTTTCCGCTGCAATGTTTAAGATATTTGGTTAAATCATTATTTAACTGTTTTGGATTATGTTATATGTGATATCCCGTTGCTTATGATGCTTACTCTGATAAATGATTTAAGAAATTTGTATATTGGGAAAACGGAGTGTTACAGGCACAAAATTCAATCAATGTAAGAAGGATTGTTGATGCTATGGAGGTTTGTGACAATGCAGTAACCCCTGTCATATTTCTTCTTTCTCTTCATCTATTCTCTCCTTATAGGAGAAGGAGAATCCCAATTCTCCATTAGAGGATGTGGAGAATACCAATTCTCCATTAAAGCTTCAATACAACATAGCACAAGTGGTTGGAATGTTTTATAATAGTTGTTATATATGTAATATATCAATCTCAATGGAAACTGATTTCATACTTGACTGGGCACAACCATGCTCCTCAATCTCTGGTTCTTTTTTTATAGAGACCGATTTAAAAGGCTGAGTTACCCAATATAATCTGGTTCAGTCATGCATTTCGACTAATGACCTAGTGGTAGAACCATTGACTCAGTAACCTAGTGACCTCACCAAGTCGATGACCGGTCCAGTTTTTAAAACTATGTTGTTGACAACTATTATGTTCAAAATTGATTATGGTTTGAGCCTGACCATGGACAAATAAACCGATATATTACATTACTGACACCTTTTGCTTACGCCCCTACTATTTATGTCGCACAAAATACGAAAATTGTCCAAGCTAAGTTTGTCCCACATAATATGAATATAACAATTGTATCCCAATATTTTCCATGACATAATTGTTCTTGAAAAGATCAAACACTTAATGAGGTATGAATCAGAGGTAGAGGTGCAGCTCTCTTCCCACTCAAGTATGAAATCAGTTTCCAACAAGAATTATTTGTTAGATGAATGATTTCAGCTATTGGATACCCATTAAACTGATAAGGAGGAAGTTACACATAATAAGAAGGGTGTATAGATGACACTAAATGAATTGATTGTTGCTCGTGAAAATCAAAATCTATCTTGACAAAACAATGTAAACGATACTTCGTATGCAAATGAGAATTGGTCGAAAGGAAAGAATGAGAATTGGTCAGAAGGAAGAAATGAAAATTGGACTGAAGGAAGGAAAGAGAATTAGTCTGATCGAAGGAATGAAAATTGGTCAAATAGAAAACATTCAAATGAGAAGGAGGAGAATCCCACTTCTCCATTAAAGGAGGAGGAGAATTTCAGTTTTGTCTTTGAGAATGAGGAAAATACCAGTTTTCCATTAGAGCATCAATACAACATAACTCAGGTGGTTGAGAATGTTTGACAGCTGTTGTTACATAAGTAATATGTTAACTTCTTTTTTTACAAATAACAGTTATTACAAGTTAGTTATATGTAAAAAAAAAAGCTAATAAATTACATATATATCAAATGTTATCAAAGATTCCCAACCAACTGAGCTATGGTTTATTAATGCTTTAATTGAAAACTAAGTATTCTACTCCTTTTCAAATGCAAAACTCGAAATTTATCGTTCTCCTGTAATGGAGAATCGGGATTCTCCTCCTTCTCTTATGAATTTCTTCCTTCTGATCAATTTTCTTTCCTTTCATCGGACCAATTCTCATTCCTTCCTTCAGACTAGTTCTCATTTCTTCCTTTCGACCAATTCTAATTCTTTCCTTTCGACCAATTCTCATTTGCATAAGAAGTATCGTTTACATTGTTTTGCCAAGATAGATTTTGATTTTCATCAGCAACAATCAATTCCTTTAGTTTCATATATACACCCTTCTTATTATGTGTAGCTTCCTCATTATCAGTTGAATGGGTACCCAATGGATGAAATCATTCATCTAACAAATCACTTTTGTTGGAAACTTATTTATATTTAAGTGGGAAGAACGATGCTCCTCTATCTATTTTTCACGCCTCTTAAATGTTTTTTCTTTTCAAGAAGGAGAGATCGGGATTCAATTGTCTGATTCATCATATTATGTGGGAAAAACTTATCACGGGCAATTGTCGTATTTTGTGGGACAAAAATGGTAGGGGTGTATTTCAAAGATGTCATTAATGCCATCAATCGGTTTGTTTGTCCATGGTTGAGATCAAACCGTAAATGGTTATGAACATAATAGTTGTCAGCAACACAGTCTTAAAAACCAGACCGGTTGTCGACTCGATGAGGTCACCGGGTCATTGAGTCAAGGGTTCATCCACTGGGTTATTAGTTGAACCGCATGATTGAATCAGATTAAACTGGATAACTCGGATTTATAATTCGGTCTCTATAAAAAAAATGTGTACTTGTATTAAACCGAGTTGGATCAGATTAATCTGTATCACTCAATCACAAAAAATAAAAATAAAAAACTAATAAAACCTACCAATTGTCAAAACTCATCAATATTACTAGTTGTTCTTTAGTCAAATTTCTACCAAATGATGGACTTCGACTAGTGGAGTAATATTGATTCCCACTTGAAGAACCAAAATTTATCTTCTTCCAATGCCTCATCCTAACATAAGATACAAAATAGTTAGTATTTCACTTACAACTGAGGGGTGTTATATTGGAACCGAGAACTCTACTATCAAATTGTGTTTAACAAATTAACTATTTGGTAAGTTGGTTGCAGCTAAAAATAGCGGCACAAAATTCGATCGATGTAAGAAGGATCATTGATGCTACTGAGGTTTGTGACAATGCAGTAACCCCTGTCGTATTTCTTCTTTCTCTTCATCTATTCCTCTCCTTAGAGGAGAATAAGAATCACAATTCTCCATTAGAGGATGTGGAGAATACCAGTTCTCCATTAGAGCATCAATACAACATAGCACAAGTGGTTGGAATGCTTTATAATAGTTGTTATATATGGAATATATCAACTTGTTTTTCAAATAACTAACCACTCTTGTTGGAAACCGATTTCATACTTGAGTGGGCAGAACCATGCTCCTCAAATAACTTGTTTTTATAGAGGCCGATTTAAAAAGCCGAGTTACTCGATATAATCTGGTTCAGTCATGCATTTCAACTAATGACCTAGTGGTGGAACCATTGACTTAGTAACCCGGTGACCTCACCAAGTCGATGACCGGTCCAGTTTTTTAAACTATGTTGTTGACAACTATTATGTTCATAATTGATTATGGTTTGAGCCTTACCATGGACAAATAAACCGATATATTACATTACTAACACCTTTTGCGTAAGCCCCTACTGTTTATGTCCCACAAAATATGACAATTGTCCAAGCTAAGTTTGTCCCACATAATATGAATATGACAACTGTATCCCTATCTTTTCCATGACATGATCCTTCTTCAAAGATAAAACACTTAATGAGGCATGAATTAGAGGTAGAGGAGCATCGTTTTTCCCACTCAAGTATGAAATCAATTTCCAACAAGAATTATTTGTTAGATGAATGATTTCAGCTATTGGATACTCACTCAACTGATAAGGAAGAAGTTACACATAATAATAAGGGTGTATAGATGACACTAAATGAATTGATTGTTGCTCGTGAAAATCAAAATCTATCTTAGCAAAACAATGTAATTAAAGACACCAATGACACCAAAGGTCAATGGCACCCAAGCATTTGCTCACAAATTATTAGTCTAGCTATCCGCTAGGATAGGTTATAATAGCAAAAGTAATGTGTCCACGATTTAAATATATGGGGGATTATTTTGGTATTACTTTTTATGAATGATTAAATTGGACTAAAAAAAAGACAATTATTTTTGTATCTAACAAAACTTGTCAGTTTTTTTAAACTTTTTTTTTATTCTCTTTTTTTTTTTTTTGGTGGTTGGGGTTTGAACCCTGATCTTGGATATATTATGCATTGTTCTTACCAACTGAGCTAAGCTCACGAGGACTTTTTAAGTATAATCTATCTAAAACAAAAAATACTAAAAATAAGTCAACAAAAACAAATATATCTTGCCCTAAATTTGTATTAAATACATTCTAATTTTTTAAATTAAATTTATTTTGTTTTTTTGTGTTCAATATTGTATTTATTTAAGAGAGGGTATATTTTATTTATATTTCTCACTGTATTAATCAAATTATTATATGAAAACTTTTTAATTCCTTATTGGTTGCTTCTTCTTGTTTCATAACGCTTGGAATATATTTTCTTTCCAATTTAACATACGTATGATACTTGCCCATCTTTTTCAGCTCCTCCGTGTGTGCCGCTGCGCAGCGCAGACATAAAAATCCATGCATTATTTAGTTAAAAAAAATTAAATCATATGAGTTTTAATTTTTTACCTTTAATTTTTTTAACCAAAGAATACATGAATTTAATATATTTTTTTATCAATGCATGAATGTGAGATTTTTTTTTAGGCAAAAGTTAAATATTTTGGTAATTCATAATCAAATTGTAGAACAACAATGTATATGAAGAAAAAAAAATATGGGAGAGAATCCATATATGAAATTGAAATCATCGAACATTAAAAAAAAATGGACAAATTTCAATGACTCAAATAGTATGGACCAACGATTTTATATATTTCTTTTTTTTTTTTTTGGTAGATAGACGAGTTCGAACCCCGGTCATGGCATCCGGCTTAACAATTTTGGCATTTTACCGGTTGAGCTATTTTATGAAATAAACTAAATAAAACAAATATTAATAATTCCATAAAAATATGGGATTTTATGATAAAGCGACAGCGGAGGGTTAGTACTTGTTAATTCATCATCACAAATATCAAAGTGAAGTATCGAAAGAAGAAGTTTTGATATTAGAACAATTGAAATTAGACAAGGATTGCAAAACATGAGAATAGTCTAGCAAACCTTGAGACAAATATAGTTTCGTTCTTCAAGGATTCCAATAGCAATCAATCGTGAGAATAGGTTGGTTGCTAGAGGAACACACTCACTGAAACCGAAAGGAGATGTGATAGGCTTAAGAGAAACTTGTATTTAGAAAGTAGGTCCAATATAAAGTTCTATGTTTAGGGTTTGGTTTGTGAAGGGTTTGTCATCAAGATGAACCAATAATCTCAAGGCGCTTTTTATTATTCTTTTTAGGGTTAATAGTGTTTTTCACCCCTGTAATATATGTCATTTTCGGTTTTCGCCCCTATAAAATTTTCGGTTTGATTTGCACCCTCGTAAATTTTTTATTTTCTGGAAAACACCCTTAGTAGGCCATTTTCAGAATTTTTTTCAAGAAATTTTGATTTTTGAATGGCCTATTGAGGGTGTTTTCCGGCAAATAAAATTTTTACGAGGGTGCAAATCAAACCGAAAATTTTATAGGGGCGGAAACCGGAAATGGCATATATTACAGGGTAAAAAGCACTATTAACTCTTCTTTTTAAACCGTTAAAATCACAAATTTGCAACTGAAACTCTTTTCTAATCATCAATAAAATTTAATTGAATCAAACAAATCCCTGTTGGAACGATACTCTCTTTTTACTACTTTGGTAATTCGTGCACTTGCGGATTTACTACATCATTTTGGCATACTCAACCATTGAAGAAATTCAAATAATATAAACTTTCTTTGAGAATATTAGAGAGTTACTCTATTTTCTCTACCTTTCCTTTTGTCCCTGAGCCATCGATCGTATATTTTTTATGCATTGGATATAACTCCACTCTTTCATCAGCATACGTCTCCGGCTAAGGTTAAGGACGCGAGATAACATAGAAACAACTGATTTTTGATGCACAGCGGACAAATAGTCCATTGTCTCTATGGAATATGACCAAAAAGTTATACATGAATATAAACCAACCCAACATCTCTCGAGCGATAGAACCTATACATAATCTAAATCATGTCCTTAGATAGTAAGCCTTACTAGGGTCTGACTAAATGAAAAGATCAACAACAGAACACTACATTATCGACAAAATATATCGAACGAATTTAAACTAAAATTACTGAGAACATAAATCATATATATCCAGCCGAATTAAGAGTACTACATAGATTTCTACCTATTTACATCCAATCCCAACATAAAAGAAAGTTTAGTTACCCATGATATGCATAACTAACAAAGAAGAGTTGATGAATGTTGGAGAAGCATCAATAAGCTTGTCTCCAAGCTTCCCAAGCTATCTAATGGATTCAGCCGTTCTCTGCCCTCGTTCTCTCTCAATAGTGTTCTGAGTTTACAGTTGATTACCTATTATAAATACCTACACCTCAAGTTATAGAGGTTCTGAAATAATAGATTCGCTAGGCACATAATATTTTGCCTAGCGAATCGAGGTTACTTCAGAGAAGGGAAAAACCAATTGTCTTCAGATATTTTTCCTTGAACCGCCTTAGCTCGCTTAGCGGACCATTTTGTACTTAGAGAACCGCCTTTGTATTTTCCTACTGGAACCCTTTGTTGAGGCTCGCTTTAACCTCACCTTAAATTCCTAGTGAATCGTTTTTTCTGCAGATGTCTTTATATCACTTTGGTTTTTCCTATGGCATGTCGGCTTGCCTTCCTTTACTTTGCATTTGTGTAGTCGTTCTCTTTAACCTATAGAAATGTATAGAAACTGGATGTAACAGCTTTCTGATGCAGTTTACTGGATGACGCGCGTTGAAAGAACCCTAATACCACCAGATTTCTAGGAAGCCATAAAAAGTTATGTCTCTCTATATGTAGCAAAGTTCTGTCATAACTAATTCCTTGTTTAAACTACACTTTCATCTTCCTAAACTATTATTGTTTTAATATTTATTTTTGTTGTTGCGACACAAATGATTTATTATTTTATTGCAAACAAGTTTATCATTGAAAAGCTATACGAAGTTTTAGCGCCACAATCCTCGTGGGTTCGGTCTTTTTATACTATTACTTAAGACAGTATACACTTGCACTAGTAAGACTCTTGAAAATAAATAGTATTTTGAGAGTTACCAATAAACCAGAAAATATCCTGCACAATAAATTAACATACACAATGTAAAAGAGCTTAGGGAGAAGAAGAACACAAGAGATTTATTTAAGTTGTTCACCACACAAAGAGGAATCGAGATATTGATTGATTTGCAGTGGGAAATTACAATAAGAAAAGTGATACAAAAAATCAATCCCAATTTGAAGAGCCTTTGTTATTGGACTCTTTGATGATGATGATGCACTTTCTCTTCTCAAACCCTTGATCTTGACTCGTCAAGATCAATACATAAGTTCACTAATTGATCCTCCAATAAGCTTCTCCTTTTCAAGAACACCTTTCCACCATAACTGAATCCAAATTGCAATAAGCTTGTACAAAAATCTCAATTTCCCCAAATTGGAGTGAAAACCCTAAATGGATTTTCTAAGAGAATCCGCAATCAACTTCAAACCAAAATATGAAATTTCAATACCTAAGTTTGAACCTTATCTACCACACCATTACTAAACACTCATTCAAACTAATCATTATCTTAAAAGATTGAGAGTTTTTGAAGCACTAGTAGAAAATAGACATTTAACATTAGGGTTTTGACTTCAGTCAACATATACCTGAAGTAAAATATAGTGTGGTGGCAATTTTGCAATTATTGTGAAATTCATAATAGGTTTTCACATCATTGGATATAATAGATGAGGGGAAATAAATGGTAAATGATTTCACATCGGTGGATGTAATAGTCGAAGTAAAAAGAAACACAATGGCGAATTCGCTATCACAACAATTATATTTCATATCGAGACATTATGCATGAAGGGAAAAACATCCCTCTTTTACTTTTCCCTCTTCTATGAAACAACACAGATCTTGTTTACCCTCTCACACAAATTATTTACCCTAACTGTTCATTGACCTCTGTCTCTCTAACACAAACCATGTGTTTCACTCACCAATCTTACATAGGTCGTTGACCTCTGTCTCTCTTGCGCGCCGGAACTTTTCTTCTATTCCTCTCACGCCGCAGTATTGTTCATCACTCTCGTTGCATTATGTGGTTATTTTTCACTGTTCGAAACAAATTAGAGAGAAAGAGGGAGAGAGAGAGAGAGAGAGAGAGAGAGAGAGAGAGAGACGTACGGATTCGGGTTTACCGATGAGGGTAGCAATGATGAAGGTTACATTAGAGAGGATGGAAGAGGTGTCGACACCTTAGAGGTTAAAGTTGACATCATTTTGATATCTCTCTGTTCAAATCACTGACTCGGTTGCAGCTATTCTTCTTACTCACCACTGGATGAAAATCCCTGATTGTTCATCACATAGGTACTTCTTCTTACTTATTCTTGTGATGATGGTTTTTAATTTCATTCACATAGGTTTTTAATTATTGTATCTCATGCCTTATATCCTCATTAAAGATGTAACTTGTTATGGCTTGGCTTATATTATGGCACATTGATTGCATTTAGAGGCTTGTTTGTACAAGTAGTTACATTTATCTTGCACCAAAGGAAACAAGTGTAGTGGGAATATATGGGTGCATTTGGGGATGTTTATTAGGCTGAGTTTGTTGTAACTAAAAGTAAGCATCAAAAGCATGTATTTGTCTTCTACAAATGGTGGCTCAATTTTCTTAAAAGATACTGTATAATTGATTTTTTTTTGTGCATAATTTTAGTTTTTAAAAGAGCTTAAATTGATGTCTTAAAAGAGTGTATGTAGTGAATATAGATTAGTGCAGTTAGTCACTACCTAAGTATTCAATTTGAATGAATTCAACAAGTATAATTCATCGAATCGGCATGAAATTAATGTGCTTTCATTTACAGCATTCTCTTGGGATTTTGATAGTAACAGTTTGATAGTACACTTTTTCTTTTGGTCTTATTTCTATCTTCTATGCATTCTTTGTGCTAATGATAATCAAATACTAGAAATATATTTTTTGTTTTTTGGGGTTATTTATGTATTTATGGTCTAGGACATGTTAATTGATGGATCATGTCCCTTTAAATGTTTAAATAATTTAATAAATTCTATGTTTAAGATAAAATTACAACATTGGGTTTCTTAATATGTGCTTTTAGCACACATTAACATTTACATTAATTTATTAATGATGGTGGATTTGTGTTGAAAGTAGAAGATATGAATGATGAAAGGTATATTGGGAATTTGGCTAGTGAGTTTTGTAACCCTAGTCGTTATTTTATTATTTTTAGAATTAGTTAGAGTCTTTTGTGTGTTTTTAATTAATATATGTTACATATGTGGTGTGTAGTATTTATTTATATAATTTATTTAATATAAATAGAATAATATGAATAATGGAATTATTTAGGAGTTTGGGGAATAATTAGAAATTAATAGTAATAAGGGAGGTTTTAATGAAAAAGGAGAAGTTATAGTTTTAGGGAGTTAAGGAAGGAAAAGTCAGAAAACAGTTTAACGTGAAAACAAGTGGAGAGGAGAAAAGCTAAGGCAAGGAGAGAAGACCAAGAGAGAAGAACTTAGGAACTGATTTGCTGTGCTATTTGTCTTTGCAATTCTAAGGTAAGGGTGGGATTATCTTTCAATAGTCATAATATGTAATTTCTGAAAATTAATCAATTAAACTGTTCTTAAGGTAAAATTGGGAAAATAAGGGTTAATGATGACTAGTATGATTTCTTAATCCATGTTGTTGATATTGATCGTAATTGAAATGAAAATAGAATATGATGGATGAATTTTGGAAGTTCTGTATGAATGCTTGATTGGGCTGAATTGTTGTTGTTGATGTTTAATTGTTGTTCCTTTTGATGTCTGATTGTATATAGGACTTGTAAACATTTCTGGAAAACGTTTTGGGTGATTAGGGGATTAAAACTGGGTTTTTGGAGTGAGGATAAGTCTGAAAATCGTAACTTTTACCCTGCCCAGAAGAGTGGTCGCTTAAGCGAAGTACCCGTCGCTTAAGCGAACATTCATGTAGCTGCCCAGAAATTAGATTTTACCCGTTCGCTTAAGCGAACAGTGAGCGAGCTGGTAAGCGAAAATTGAGTTTGATTCGGCCAAGAATTCGCTTAAGCGAGCCGTGAGCGACCCGTAAGCGAACTGAACCCAGACCTACTGTAAGCTGGTCGCTTAAGCGAACTGAGTGTTAGTCAGCCTTTTTCTGAACCTTGCTTCGTGCACTAAGGGATCCTTTTGAGTACTTCTAGGTGTTCCTTCTAGCTTGTATAACCTTTGTATAGACATAAAATCCTACTTAATTTATGATGATATTTAGTTGGTTAACTTTTATGAATTTTGAAGATGTTGGAATACTTGAATCAAGTGAATGAAACATGTTGCATTAAGGGGTGGTGAGTCATATGAGTACATATGCATTTGTGGTTGAGTTGTATGCAGATATACACAAGTGGAGTCAGTTGCATAAGCATAAAAACGATGAGGACTTCGGTCCTGGAACGCTTTGTCGTTCAAAACGATGGAACACTATGTTGTTCAAAACGATGTTAATGATGAGGACTCATGTCCTGATAAAAGAATGCTTTAACCATTCTATAAAGATGAGGGCTTCGGCTCTGTTATGGTACCACATGCGTAGTTGCATTTGTTGAGGAGTCTTAGTAGAGTTGTCATGTCCTGCATGAGTCTTAAAGGTGAAGTCGGGTTGTTGCATGAGTCGTTGCTTACTGTTTCTATTACTGTTGGATGTTGAGGTTGCTAATGATGCTATACTATAATTGATGAATGATTATGATGATAGGGTGTTAGATTCATTTATGTTATTATATATTATTATTATTGTTTGAGAATCTCACCCCTTCTTCTGCTTGAAAATGTTGCCCTTCCTATGGGTAACTTGCAGGTGATCCTGAGTAGTAGGTGGTGGCTCACAGTGTCTAGGGCTCTGATACGTGGGATGGGATTTTATTGCTTGAATTCTTTCCTATGTATCAATTTTGAAATATTGCTGATGTAGCCCTTTGTGATTGAATTTTATGTTGAAATGGCTTTTATGCCAAGAATAATTATTGTAGACTTATTGATGTTACAAATATTCCGCTGCAAGTTTTTATGAATGACGTTTGATTAAATAGATTTTTATATACACTCTATTTAGAAGATTTTAAATGAAGAAATGTGGCATGCCCGTTGTGATTACTCTGATGACTGATGTATTATTATCATTTTAATTGATTTTGGGAAACAGGGTGTTACAAATTGGTATCAGAGCAGGTTGGTTCGTCCGACCGTGTAGTAGAGTCGTGTTGAGCCACCTAGGATAGAGTGTTAACTCTAAATGTTGTCTTTGTTGTTTTCTGATTGCTATTTCTTATGTAGAATCTTGTAATGACTGGTCGTAACGATGCTGCTATCGCTGCTGCACTTGAGGCTGTTGCTCAAGCTGTAAGACAGCAACCAGCTGCTGCTAACGGTGAAGTGAGAATGCTGGAGACTTTCCTGAGGAACCATCCACCAGCATTCAAGGGAAGGTATGACCCCGATGGAGCCCAGACATGGCTGAAGGAAGTAGAGAGGATCTTCAGGGTCATGCAGTGCTCAGAGGTGCAAAAGGTGCGGTTCGGGACGCACATGCTGGCTGAAGAAGCAGATGATTGGTGGGTAGGCCTTTTACCTGTGTTGGAACAAGACGAAGCTGTGGTGACATGGACTGTATTCAGGAGGGAATTCCTGAATAGATACTTTCTGGAAGATGTCCGAGGGAAGAAAGAAATAGAATTTCTGGAGTTGAAGCAGGGTAACATGTCTGTCACGGAGTATGCAGCTAAGTTCACGGAACTTGCAAAGTTTTATCCTCACTACACTGCGGAGATAGCTAAGTTCTCCAAATGTATCAAATTTGAGAATGGTTTGAGGGCTGACATCAAGAGAGCCATTGGGTATCAGAAGATCAGAATTTTCTCGGAATTGGTGAGTAGCTGTAGAATTTATGAGGAGGATACAAAGGCTCATTATAAGGTGATGAGCGAGAAAAGAAATAAGGGTCAGAGTAGCCGCCCGAAGCCCTACAGTGCTCCTGCTAACAAAGGCAAACAAAGATTGAATGATGAGAGGCAGCCTAAGGGGAGAAATGCTCCTGTTGATGTTGTTTGTTACAAATGTGGTGTAAAGGGCCACAAGAGTAATGCTTGCACCCAAGATGAGAAGAAATGTTTCAGATGCGGTCAGAAAGGTCATGTGTTGGCTGAATGCAAGCGTGGAGACATCGTTTGTTTTAATTGTGGCGAGGAGGGCCACATTGGTGCGCAGTGCATGCAACTTAAGAAGGTCAGAACTGGAGGAAAGGTATTCGCTTTGACTGGTACACAGACTACCAATGAGGATCGACTTATCAGAGGTACTTGTTTCTTTAATAGTACTCCTTTAATTGCTATTATAGACACTGTTGCTACGCATTGTTTCATTGCTTTAGAATGTGCATATAAGTTGGGCCTAATTGTATCTGATATGAAAGGGGAAATGGTTGTTGAAACTCCAGCCAAGGGTTCAGTAACTACTTCTCTTGTGTGTTTAAGGTGTCCGTTGTCTATGTTTGGTAGAGATTTTGAGGTCGACTTAGTGTGTCTGCCGTTGTTGGGAATGGATGTTATTTTCGGGATGAATTGGTTAGAGTATAACCGAGTCTGTATTAATTATTTTAACAAGACGGTGCACTTTTCTTCTGCAGAAGAGGAGAGTGGAGCAGAGTTTCTAACTACTAAACAGTTGAAGCAGTTGGAACGAGATGGAATTCTTATGTTTTCGTTGATGGCATCTTTGTCGTTAGAGAATCAAGTGGTAATTGACAGGCTACCAGTGGTGAATGAATTCCCTGAAGTTTTTCCGGATGAGATTCCTGATGTGCCACCAGAAAGAGAAGTTTAGTTCTCGATTGATCTTGTCCCGGGAACAAAACCAGTGTCAATGGCACCGTATCGCATGTCAGCTTCTGAATTAGCCGAGTTGAAGAAACAGTTGGAGGACTTGCTTGATAAGAAGTTTGTAAGACCCAGTGTTTCGCCGTGGGGAGCGCCTGTGTTATTGGTGAAGAAGAAGGATGGTAGTATGCGGTTGTGCATTGACTATCGTCAGTTGAACAAAGTTACAATAAAGAATAGATATCCACTTCCGCGGATTGATGACTTGATGGACCAGTTGGTGGGTGCTAAAGTTTTTAGTAAGATTGACTTGAGGTCGGGTTACCATCAAATTAAAGTGAAGGATGAAGATATGCAGAAGACGGCCTTTAGGACACGATATGGTCATTACGAATACAGAGTGATGCCTTTCGGTGTTACTAACGCGCCTAGTGTGTTCATGGAGTATATGAACCGAATTTTCCATGCTTTTCTGGATAAATTTGTGGTGGTGTTTATAGATGATATTTTGATTTATTCTAAAATTGAAGAGGAACACGGCGAACACCTGAAGATTGTGTTGCAGATTTTGAAGGAGAGAAAGTTGTATGCCAAGTTATCGAAGTGCGAATTATGGTTAAGTGAAGTGAGTTTTCTAGGCCACGTTATTTCTGGTAATGGTATCGCGGTTGATCCTTCGAAAGTTGATGCAGTATCTCAGTGGGAAACTCCGAAGTCGGTGATCGAAATCAGAAGTTTCTTAGGTTTGGCCGGTTATTACCGTAGATTCATAGAAGGATTTTCAAAGTTGGCACTTCCATTGACTCAGTTGACTTGTAAAGGGAAATCTTTCGTATGGGATGCTCAGTGTGAGAGTAGTTTCAATGAGTTGAAGCAAAGATTGACAACTGCTTCTATTTTGATTTTGCCAAAGCCGGAAGAACCTTTTGTAGTTTATTGTGATGCTTCCAAGTTTGGTTTGGGAGGTTTGTTGATGCAAGATGGTAAGGCGGTAGCTTATGCTTCTAGGCAGCTGAGAGTTCATGAAAAGAATTATCCTACGCATGATTTGGAGTTGGCTGCGGTGGTATTTGTTTTGAAGATTTGGAGACACTATTTGTATGGTTCAAGATTTGAAGTGTTTAGTGACCACAAAAGTTTGAAATATCTGTTTGACCAAAAAGAATTGAACATGAGGCAGAGGAGATGGCTTGAGTTATTAAAGGATTATGATTTTGGCTTGAATTACCATCCGGGTAAAGCTAATGTAGTTGCAAATGCATTGAGTAGGAAGACATTGCACATGTCGGCCTTGATGGTAAAGGAGTTTGAATTGCTCGAACAGTTTAGGGACTTGAGTCTCGTGTGTGAATTGTCGTCTCAAAGTGTGCAGTTGGGTATGCTAAAAATCAATAGTGAATTCTTGAATAGTATCAGAGAAGCACAACAAGTTGATGTCAAGTTTGTGGATTTGATGGTTACTAGTAATCAAGCGGAGAATAGTGATTTCAAGGTTGATGAGCAAGGTGTCTTGAGATTTAGAGGCAGAATTTGTATTCCTGACAATGAAGAATTGAAGAAGTTGATTTTAGAAGAAAGTCATAAGAGCAACTTGAGTATTCATCCGGGAGCTACAAAAATGTATCATGACTTGAAGAAGTTGTTTTGGTGGTCTGGTTTGAAGAAGGATGTCGCTCGGTTTGTGTATGCATGTTTGACTTGTCAGAAGTCTAAGGTTGAACATCAGAGGCCTGCAGGTTTGTTGACACCGTTGAATGTACCGGAGTGGAAATGGGGTAGCATTTCTATGGATTTTGTGACAAGTTTACCTAATACTCCGAGAGGGCATGATTTTATATGGGTTGTGGTAGACAGGTTGACGAAGTCGGCGCACTTCATTCCGATTAATATCAGTTATCCAGTAGCTCAGTTGACGGAGATCTACATTCAGAATATTGTGAAATTGCATGGGGTTCCGTCGAGTATAGTGTCAGATAGAGACCCAGGGTTTACTTCAAGATTTTGGAGAAGTTTACAAGATGTGTTGGGTTCGAAATTGAAATTGAGTTCGGCTTATCATCCGCAGACAGATGGTCAGTCGGAAAGGACGATCCAATCTTTAGAGGATTTGCTAAGAGTATGTGTGCTTGAGCAGGGTGGAACTTGGGACAGTCACCTACCATTGATAGAATTCACATACAACAACAGTTACCATTCGAGTATTGGTATGGCACCGTTCGAAGCTTTGTATGGTCGGAGGTGCAGGACTCCTTTATGCTGGTTCGAGTCGGGAGAAAGTGTTGTATTGGGACCGGATTTGGTTCATGAGACCACGGAGAAAGTCAGGATGATTAGAGAGAAGATGAAAGCGTCGCAGAGTCGACAAAAGAGCTATCATGACAAGCGTAGGAAAGACCTTGAGTTTCAGGAAGGTGACCATGTTTTTCTGAGGGTTACTCCTATGACGGGTGTAGGACGTGCATTGAAGTCGAGGAAGTTCACTCCAAAGTTCATTGGTCCTTATCAGATTTCAGAAAGAGTTGGAATTGTGGCGTATAGAGTTGGGTTGCCACCTCATCTTTCGAATTTGCATGACGTATTTCATGTGTCGCAATTGCAGAAGTATGTACCAGACCCTTCGCATGTTATTCCGAGAGATGATGTGCAAGTTAGAGATAACCTGACGGTGGAGACCTTACCTTTGAGGATTGATGATCGAAAGGTGAAGTCTTTGAGGGGTAAAGAGATACCTCTTGTAAGAGTTGTTTGGGGTGGAGCAACTGGTGAAAGTTTGACTTGGGAACTAGAAAGTAAGATGCAAGAATCATATCCTGAGTTGTTTGTTTGAGGTAAGATTTCGAGGACGAAATTCTTTAAGTTGGGGAGAGTTGTAACGCCCTAGTCGTTATTTTATTATTTTTAGAATTAGTTAGAGTCTTTTGTGTGTTTTTAATTAATATATGTGATATATGTGGTGTGTAGTATTTATTTATATAATTTATTTAATATAAATAGAATAATATGAATAATGGAATTATTTAGGAGTTTGGGGAATAATTAGAAATTAATAGTAATAAGGGAGGTTTTAATGAAAAAGGAGAAGTTATAGTTTTAGGGAGTTAAGGAAGGAAAAGTCAGAAAACAGTTTAACGTGAAAACAAGTGGAGAGGAGAAAAGCTAAGGCAAGGAGAGAAGACCAAGAGAGAAGAACTTAGGAACTGATTTGCTGTGCTATTTGTCTTTGCAATTCTAAGGTAAGGGTGGGATTATCTTTCAATAGTCATAATATGTAATTTCTGAAAATTAATCAATTAAACTGTTCTTAAGGTAAAATTGGGAAAATAAGGGTTAATGATGATTAGTATGATTTCTTAATCCATGTTGTTGATATTGATCGTAATTGAAATGAAAATAGAATATGATGGATGAATTTTGGAAGTTCTGTATGAATGCTTGATTGGGCTGAATTGTTGTTGTTGATGTTTAATTGTTGTTCCTTTTGATGTCTGATTGTATATAGGACTTGTAAACATTTCTGGAAAACGTTTTGGGTGATTAGGGGATTAAAACTGGGTTTTTGGAGTGAGGATAAGTCTGAAAATCGTAACTTTTACCCTGCCCAGAAGAGTGGTCGCTTAAGCGAAGTACCCGTCGCTTAAGCGAACATTCATGTAGCTGCCCAGAAATTAGATTTTACCCGTTCGCTTAAGTGAACAGTGAGCGAGCTGGTAAGCGAAAATTGAGTTTGATTCGGCCAAGAATTCGCTTAAGCGAGCCGTGAGCGACCCGTAAGCGAACTGAACCCAGACCTACTGTAAGCTGGTCGCTTAAGCGAACTGAGTGTTAGTCAGCCTTTTTCTGAACCTTGCTTCGTGCACTAAGGGATCCTTTTGAGTACTTCTAGGTGTTCCTTCTAGCTTGTATAACCTTTGTATAGACATAAAATCCTACTTAATTTATGATGATATTTAGTTGGTTAACTTTTATGAATTTTGAAGATGTTGGAATACTTGAATCAAGTGAATGAAACATGTTGCATTAAGGGGTGGTGAGTCATATGAGTACATATGCATTTGTCGTTGAGTTGTATGCAGATATACACAAGTGGAGTCAGTTGCATAAGCATAAAAACGATGAGGACTTCGGTCCTGGAACGCTTTGTCGTTCAAAACGATGGAACACTATGTTGTTCAAAACGATGTTAATGATGAGGACTCATGTCCTGATAAAAGAATGCTTTAACCATTCTATAAAGATGAGGGCTTCGGCTCTGTTATGGTACCACATGCATAGTTGCATTTGTTGAGGAGTCTTAGTAGAGTTGTCATGTCCTGCATGAGTCTTAGAGGTGAAGTCGGGTTGTTGCATGAGTCGTTGCTTACTGTTTCTATTACTGTTGGATGTTGAAGTTGCTAATGATGTTATACTATAATTGATGAATGATTATGATGATAGGGTGTTAGATTCATTTATGTTATTATATATTATTATTATTGTTTGAGAATCTCACCCCTTCTGCTTGAAAATGTTGCCCTTCCTATGGGTAACTTGCAGGTGATCCTGAGTAGTAGGTGGTGGCTCACAGTGTCTAGGGCTCTGATACGTGGGATGGGATTTTATTGCTTGAATTCTTTCCTATGTATCAATTTTGAAATATTGTTGATGTAGCCCTTTGTGATTGAATTTTATGTTGAATTGGCTTTTATGCCAAGAATAATTATTGTAGACTTATTGATGTTACAAATATTCCGCTGCAAGTTTAATGAGAATTTTATGAATGACGTTTGATTAAATAGATTTTTATATACACTCTATTTAGAAGATTTTAAATGAAGAAATGTGGCATGCCCGTTGTGATTACTCTGATGACTGATGTATTATTATTATTTTAATTGATTTTGGGAAACGGGATGTTACAAGTTTAGGCAATGAGGATGAGGATTATTGTGTATTGTATTTGGTCAACTAGAGAAGGGTCAAGTGCTAGATTTATTGACTTTTCCATGACGTTGTAAGGTAGTACGAGTAGTAATAACCATTTGAGTTATGTGTTAGAGTTTTGGATTGTGGTAGTGTGTTTGTGTTTTTGTAACGCCTTAATTTATTATTTATTTATTTTATCGAGTTTAGTGTCATTTTGAATAATTTATGTGAATAATTGCGATGTGTGATGTTTTGTGTTATGTGTTGGTGAATATTAGTAGCTTATTATAGTATTATTAGTGAAGGAATAAAATTAAAATAGAATAATGAGGCAGTAAGGGAAAAATTGGAATAAGAGGGAATGTGTTAAGTTAGGAATAAGGAGAGGTTAGGAAAAAAAGAGTCAGACACGTAAAATAGTTTTTGGAGGAAACGTGAAAGTGAGAAGTCAGAGAAGAGAAGAGTATTGTGAGAGGGCAAGGGAAAGCTTAAAGAATTCAAAGTTCATCCAATCTAAGGTAAGGGTGGGACTAACCTTCTTTAACATGAGTTCTATAATTCTGAAAAAGGGGTTAACTTTGATGTTGTTGATAATTGTGATGTTAAAGAAATTAGGGTTTTGAATTGCAATTTGATTCTTGAAAGTGTAAGTAATCCAATAAATTAATGTGAAAGTTGATGTTTAGGTTGTAGAGTAACCCTAGGTAATGTTTCCTATCAAATTGGGATCAATGGGTCAAAAATTGAGATTTTGAATAAAAGTGATTTTAAGTGTTTTTGGGAAATAAGTGATTCTGGGATAAGCTGTTTTGGAGATTTGAAAATATAATTTTTCAGTAAAATATGATAGGATTTATTGAATAGAACGCGTAGGCGAAAACGGAATTGGAATAGGGTTAATGGTTGAGTTTTTACGTGCGAAATGGTAAAACCGGAAAGAAACAGAAGAAAAAAAAAAAAAAAAAAAAAAAAAAAAAAAAAAAAAACAGGACTGCACAGAGCTGCAGCGCAGGACACTGGCAACTGCCTGCCCATGCCTGGGCGCAGCAAGACAGCCCTCATGGGTGACTGCTTTGTTGTGCCTTTGTTTACGTGCTGTCAAGACTTCGATTTTTGAGTTTTTGTACTTTTTCACCCTTTTTCTTATTTGAATTGGCCTTTGGTGTAAACATGCAGGTTTTAGATAATTTTGCTATCTTTCCAATGGCGTTGGTTTGACTTAAAAATGTTTTGTGGATTTTGAGTTATGATGAAAACACTTTAAGTAGATCTTGGGGAAATTTTAAAGAAACTTAGCATAATTATTTCCAAGTCATTCCAATACTTATGGTTTGGTTTCTAAACTTCAAACTTGAGTATTAAGGGGTTCAATTAAGGTATGCATGCTTGAGTTTCGTAATTATAAGTGTGTGGATGAAATTATTGTTTATTTGCGAAGAATAATGTTGATTAATTGTGAAATTGTGATGCGAAGTTGATGTTGCTGTTGTTGCATTTTAATTGTGTCATTGCATAATCATTTCATTTTAATTACGATGGACTGGATTGACACCACGATGGCCTGTATAGGTGATTTATTAAGCGAAGGGGGTTGTAGCCTGTCAAAGCCGAATCACGGCATTAGCGAAGGGAGTTGTAGCTCTGTTGGTACCACATGCATAATTGCATTGCATTGTATTTGTTGAGTCGTGTCGTTGCACTGTTGAGCGAAGTTAATTGATGATTTGTAGTTGGACTTATGTGAAGCATTGTTAATGATGAGTTGTTGTTGTTGTGTGTTGTTAAATTCTTTTACAGAATTATTGCTTATTATTATCGAATGTGAAATCTCACCCCTTCTGTTTGAATGTTACCTCTACGTGGGTAACGTGCAGATATTCAGGAGTAACAGCTGATGTGAGTTGAATTCTCGTGTCGTCATAGGAGTCATGCTTTGATACGTAACGGGGTGAGAATTCTTATGTGTTTTATTTTCCATTGTTACGTATCTTCTTATAATTTGATGTTGGACCACTTTTAGGTGGATTTTATTTATGTTATTGATGTTAAGGCCTTAGTGCCAAGTAATGCTTAAAGATTAAATGTTTCCGCTGCGACATTATTTTGGATTATTGAAAGCAGTTGTTTAAATAAATTGTGAATTTAACTCTATTTGTGTTAAATGATATTTTGAAGAACAAAATGTGACATCTTATTTGTGATGAATTCTGATTTATTTTATATTATTTATATGTTGGGATGAACACTGTATGCATATTTAGTACACTGTCATATTTATATTAGCACACCGTAAGCAGAAAGCGTAAAAAAAATATTATTTATCCGTAAAAAAATATATGTGAAATATATTTTTGGTTATAAGGATACGAAAATTCACATCGAGGAAACTTACACCTGATGTGAATTATACCTATTTGACATCAGTTGCAAATGCACATCTGATGTGAAAATCCAATGTTTTTAGATAATTTGATCACTTATCAAATCGGTTATATGCTGCCGGATGTGGAAAACAACTTATCACAACGGTTCAGTGAAAAGTCAATATTCTCTATATTTTATTATTAAAAGATGCATAAATTCTTTTGATACTGTTAAAAAAGTATAAAGATTTGAAAATTTTGTAGCTGAAATTTTGTTTTGATTTTAGATGATACAATTAAAAAGTATCAGCATGCATCAATCCATGTGCATCATGTATCGATACATGAACATTTCTGTCTTTGAAAAGTGGATATTTATCCTATTAGGTATCAGGTCATGCAATGCATGGACCGATGCATGAAAGTTGAATTTTGCATTTTTCAAAAATTCTTTCAGTATATATCGGATCATACAAAGTATATACCGATACAAAGAAACCCCAACCAATTTTTACAACACATGATTCAGTATGTAACAGATCATGCAGATGTATGATCGATACATAAACTCATTCTTCCTTAAAAACTTGATCTTCTTTTAGGTTTCAAAATCAATTATTTTTAATTAATAATATGGGTGTTTAGCACTTAATAATGCCGGAGATAAGTTCAATATACATCAAATCTAATTCATCCTATTTATTATAGTTTTTAATTTTTATATCATGCAAAATACTACAAAAGAGAAATGCACTAACAATTATATATCAAGTAATGGAACAATTTTGTTTCAAACTAATACTAAATGATACACCTAAGAACTTTCTAGCTTTGAGAACAGTGAATTTGGACCAACCAACTTAGCATTAGACAGCTACATAAATATTTTTTAATTGAGTTTGATGAAAAGAGGATAATGGTGAAAATATTTTATGACTTAAAAGACCAATTTATTGCAAAACAACTTAAGTAATTACTCTTTCCGTCCAAAATTATAAGTGTTTTTGAACATTTAACACGTATTAAGGAATGTCATTGTATGGAATATGGATAATATTAGTTGTTTAACAAAATTGTCCTTAATAAATGGTATGGAAAAAATAAATTAAATAATTGAAAGACGAGAGAATAATAAATACTAGTTGAGAGTATAATAGAAAAGTAATATTAATGTTTCATTGGTATTGTAAAATGATTTATAATTGTAGACAAACTTTTTTCTTAATGTGATTTTGTATAATTTGAGACGGGAGGAATAACATGTTACAAACATTTTTTTTTTGTGGTGATTTGAGTTTAAACCTCAAACCTTACATATTTTATGCACTGTTCCTAGCAACTGAGTTAAACTCACGAACATAAAAGACCGTGTGAGATACTTTGTCAATCATATAAGATAAAATAAAATAGTAAAGTTTGTTGAACCTTTCTCATAATGAACACCTTGTTGGGACATAGAAACAGCGCGAAAGTCACTCTTTTTCTCATTTTCTTAGACAAATTGTGGTAAAGAAATTAAAAAGGTTTGATTAAAACCAAAAACAGCTCTAAAGTCACCTTATTAGTACCCCGTGTTTATGTATGGACCCAGTCTTAAATTCTCAATTCTCTCAAGTCAAAAACGTGCTAACATCAAGTACCATAGAGAAATTGGGACCAAAATTTGTATATAAAAATCGGGTATGGGTATTCAACAAAGAATTTTGGTGGTGTCAAAATATCTTGTTATATAAGTTAATTTTTTAGGTTGATTTATTAAATGATGTATTTAGTTTCTAATATATATTAGATACATTATTTATTGAATGAGTTTAAAAAGTAAATTTTGAATGAATTTAAAATGTAAACTTTCTCTTATGTGAATGTTTTCCGATGACGTATTTGTCATCACCAATTACACCCAACTAGCTGACAATATTAGTTTAATTTATACCCAAAAAATATGCAAGTTTAATCGATAAAAATTTAACTCATGTTCACATACCTATACAAAAAGGGGTTGTCATTGAGTTTAGCGGAAGCGATTAGACTTCCACAATGTAACAAATAAATATTCAATTATTGATTGAGATATGTCGTCACATTTTGTCTCCAAAACTAAAAAGGAGAGGTACGCACATTTAGGTTTTGTTTGGGAGTTTGGAGCATAGGGGAAGAAATGGCTTTGTGGGTGGGAAATATGGATGAAAATGGAGAAATGTTTCATATTTTTTAAAAAGTAATTTTTTAAAGAATGATAAAATTCATGCTTATGATTAGTATATTTTTAATTTTAAAAATATTATAACAACATAGATTGAATTTGAAGAATTTATATAAACCCTCCTCCAATACAATTTTTGAATTCCCAAATTAAAGAGACTTTTGTATTACGAAAAAAAAAAAATGAAATCCACAAAACCCTCCCTTTTCAATGTCTTCTATTTCTTTCAACTGTTCTACACAATTTATCGGTTGTATTAATAGGTAAAGAAAAGTCATAAAACGAATACTAAAAGTGAAGAGAGGGAGTAGAGATGATTAAAGTTACTGATAAGTGCCAACTATGGGTAACATAAGCATTATTATTGATAATATAGGTGAATTAGTCTTGTGTGTTTTGAATTTGATAGGTCACTTTCACATGCTATTATTTTTCAAATTTCACCATGAAGCATTAATGCAAATGAGATAATGCCCCCTTAGCCGAAAGCATCGGTCCGGTTATATATCGTATCCTACCATACCATGTGATAATAAATTTACAAAGCTAACAAAGAAAACTCCAAATATTTATGTAACATTTCAAAGATCTCTTCTCAAATTTGCTATATCACTTTAAAATAGGCAAATACCACCCAAAAAAATTTAACAATTTATGATGACAAAAGATTGCCCAATTTTAGGTTATATATCATGTTACAAGTTTTTGAGTCATAAAGAATATATAGCATGTTATAAGTTTAAATTTTGTAATGTTTTATTATAATTTTTATTATTATTATTTACTTAAATTCAAAATGTCCCATTTTTTTACCGGTTATATCGATGGAAAACAAAATATTTTTTGTTTTATGTTAACCATCTAGTTGTTAGAAGAAGGGGTTCTGATAATTTAGAGTTTGTCCGATTCTTTTGGATTCTTCCGATCATTTGGTTAACAAAAGGTATTTTAGTTAGAGTGGCAAATCAAACATATAAAATGGACCATAACAATAGGGACCCATTAGTGTTTATTGAAGTTTATCTTTAAAGCAACCATGAGTCATGTAAAGAGGCCAACTCCATTGACCACATCATCATTACAAGAATCATCCATAATTATGGCTTTCCCAATGCAGCTCTTTCTTCTCTTTTCACATTATAAGCTTATATTATTATACTACATGGTAGTAGGTACTCAATGCTAAACCACATTATTCATAAAAGCTATAAATTTTGTTCACACACACAAAGAACAAAGAATCACACTTGTGAGTTTGAAATATACACATTTAGGAGGGTACTCATCATCTTCATGGTGCTTAAAAATTCTCTTTTCATTGGTTAACTTCACCATCTTGTTTTTTTGGAGTCACTTGTTTTATGAAAAGGTTAGTTTCTTGAAATGGTCTAACTTGCACTGTTACTAGTATGTTTAGGCCTTGTTTATGTAAATGACTTAATTAAGTTTTTATTGCGTAATTAATTATCGTATAAATGTTTATGTATAAGTTATTTCTATAACAATCGATAATATAAAGTACAACTGTTTTTATATAAACAATAAATGATTTTCGAAAGCTATACTAAAGAGCTTATGAAAATAAGATAAAAACAGCTTATGGACATGTCGTAAGCTATTTCCACAGGCTCGGCTTATAACATGTCGTAAGCTATTTCCACAAGTGCTTATTTTTCCATTTTTAAATAAAAAATCAATGTTACTTATCACTTTCCTCTTCTTTCTTGAAGATCAAGTATAGGATGTGTTTGATGAATAAAAATGGTATGTGAAAAAACTTCATGGCAAAGAGGAAGAGCTGGTTTGGCTGGGTGAAAAGTCTATTCATTTCTGAGTCAAAGGACAAAGTAAGAGATACATACATGTCTAAATTTTCTTATAGATTGTTATGATCATCTTACAATAGTACTATAAATAATAAAAAGTTATTTTGGTTACTAATTATTTTGTGTAATATCATCCAGAAGCAAAAGAAATGTGGATGGAGATTTGCAAGGATTAAACAAAAGCTATTATACCCCAAAATTACAGCTTCAAACAAGACTTTGATTGAAGCAAGTGAAGAACAGAGAAAGCATGCATTGGCTGTGGCTATTGCAACAGCATCTGCAGCAGAAGCTGCTATTGCTGCTGCACATGCTGCTGCTGAGGTTGTCAAGCTCACAAGTGGCACGTCTCGTTCTTATTCGTATCTATCCAAGGGAGACAGAAGTTTGGCTGCCATCAAGATTCAAAGTGTATACCGTGCGCATCTTGTGAGCTTCCTACAACCTGTTTCTTCTTTTGTAGTATTCATCATTGAATTCTGAGTATGGTTTAATATTTTAGGTTTGTTGTTACCAAGAGATTTACATTAAGATTGGTTTCACTTAATCTTGAATTCTAAATTGGTAAAAACAGGCTAGGAAAGCATTAAGAGCATTGAAGGGAGTGATAAGACTTCAAGCCATAATTCGCGGTGAAGCTGTTAGGCGTCGAGTGTCCAGAACTTTGAAGAATATTCCCTCAAATGCAAAAACTGAGAAGCAAATCGAGGAAAGAAGCAGCCATACAAAGGAAGAAAACTACGAAAATGACCATATAAAACAGTTTCCAAAGCAAAAGAAAAAGATAGAAGAGAATGAACTTAAGGTAAATATATCACATTTATGTTATAAGATAAAAGTATAACAAGTAAAATAGAAAATGTATCGATAACGAGAATGTATGTTTACATCAAAGGTTACGCCTTTTTTGTGTCGATACTAACTAATTACATCTCTAATATTAAATTTGAGCAACCCTCATGATATATATAATCAACTCAAGAATTTTTGCAGCCTGAACTCCATAGTCAAAGAACTTGGAATTGTAGCTCACACTCGAGAGAAGACATTGAAGCCATATGGTTAAGAAAGCAAGAGGCTATTGTCAAAAGAGACCGCATGAGGCAATACTCTTCTTCGCAAAAGGTAATCGCATATCATTTCACATAAACATAAAATAGTCTAAAAAATGGAAAATTGAACCTTTCTTTTTTCATGTCATATACTAAAAAATAACCATGCAATTTATATATTTTAGGAGAGAATGTTTTCCCAAATGGTGGAAGAATCTTTGCACAACAAAGAATTTGTTGAAGATAATTGTCGTACTCTAGGAGAGTGGCTACATAAAGAAACATGTAACTGGGATGTTCTTTATAAACCGGCTCATCCTTCGAATATTACAATAAGAAATGAAGTGCAAGAAGGATTGAAATCACAAGTTTCAGTCCAAAGAAAATCATTTTCTCATGTAAAAAGAAGTTCAATCGGAGATGAGAGTTCTCTGCCGAATTCTCCGGTTTTCCCTAAGTACATGGCTGTGACTGAATCTAGCAAAGCAAAAGTAAGGTCTATGAGCACACCAAGGCTAAGAACAGGATTTTCGGATGTGTGTTCAAATCAGAATGAGCACCAATACATGAATTTCTAAAAATCAACTCAAGGGTGTTGCGAAAAACTACTTAACAAGCTCATTTCATGCATGATTCCTCACCTTTTGAAAATCTTCACATGCATATATGGAGTGTTTTATGTATGAGTCTGACCATTACGTTTTTCTTTTAACGGATTTTTTTGTTCTTGGTTTTTGAGAGGAGAAGTGTTACCGGTGAGTACATAATACATGTCTAAAATGTGTATACATCTTATTTTTATTCGATCTTTCTCCATTGTATTCTTCATTTGTTTATATGAGTTTGGTGTCATACTGTCATTGAAGATTTCCATCTGATAATCTGCTAAAATAATTATGTATTGTATTGAAGAAATTTGATTGGAATTTCCCTCCATGTCATTCATATGTGAATATGTGAATGCTTGTCTTTGCTTGTATTCCATAAAATTATTTCTTCAGGCACGTTCTTTTACTCAACTTCATCATTGTTAAATGATTCGTTTTGTTGCGGCTCTTTGGAAGGAATATCATAATCGTCATCTTCATGGTTTTCCACATATGAAACGTGCTTTTGTTGAGAAGACCTTCTAACGTTCAATCTTGAAAGATAAACGTCATTTTCTTGAACATTGACATCTTTCTTTTGATCATCATTTCCAACGTTGAATCCCTCTTTTCCACATATGCAATCTTTCTGTACTGTTTCTTTGTGATTGTTTCCTCGGAGAGTCTTTCTGTCTGAAGAATTTCATACCAGTCCATTTCACACCTAGAGAGTTTGCTGAGTGCAGCATTGTGAACCTCACAGTCTCATCCTTGTTGCAATCCATTGGTTAATTAATGTCAAAGATCCAATCATTTCAGTTTGCTCAATATCACAAGAATAACACCGCCTTGTACTCACTTGTGTCTATTCACGTTCCGCAAGCAACACTACCAAATTGACCAAGCAACATAAAATTAAGCCAACTCGTCACTTCTCTATGAAGCACGGCCACAGACACTGAACATGATGACAATGACAAATAGACACTAATAATAATTTAAGACAATGAAAATACTGAAATGGAACTCATGTGTCGATGTCATGCCAATGCTACATCGATGCTCTTTAGTTACTAGCTTAAAAGATATCAATGTTATAGTCTTAATGTCTTATCACAAGCAAGAAAACGTTGCAGCATAACAATCTATGAAAGATAACGTGGAACACATAGAAGCATGAAATGAACAAGCCCCGTATCGATGTACTGAAAAGGTGTGTCATTGTTTTATATATATAAGCAGTGAAAAGAGTTAAAGCACCAGGCTCAGCTCATATTCACTCATAATCAAACCTCACTTTTCTTTATTCAATTCTCCCCTTATACTTATAACTTGGAATTATAATGTAATTTTAACTTTACTATAATAGTTTGCAAAATGCTCTTTTTATTTTTTATAAATATGATATGATTTTTTTTTAAAGATATAAATATGATGTTACCCGATGCAACGGTCATATTCTTTTATATATATATATATATATATATATATATATATAGATATTTCACTTGGGTGTCTTTAGTGTATTTTCGAAGAAAGAAAATGATGAATAAATTATTAAAATAAATTATTTAGATTAGAGAAAATGATTGGCTGAGAAAAAGATAAGAATAAAGGCATCAAAAGTTAATGACACCAAGGTCAAAATCCTAGTATGTCCGTATTTTTTATTTTGTTAATGTGTATAAATTATAACCAATATTTTTTGTATAAATTTAAATTTTATTTGAATTATTTATTAATTCAAATCATTTAACTATTTTTTTGTGTTAGATATAAGTATTGATGTTTGTGAATTGTGAATTTCAAATTATAACAAATTGTATTTATACTTTTCAATGATATCAAGAACCCCCAACACCCTCTCTCACAGCACATAAATCTTTCCACCACCCTGATGCCTGGACCCACCTCGCCTAATGCCACCTTCTTCTTCCTCATACTTGGTTGTCAACACTTTATACCAAAAAGCTCTTTTATCAACATGTAATCTCCAACACCACTTTCCAACAACGCCGCATTAAGAACTAAAATTAAAGCTGAACATTTGGTAACATATTTACTGATAAATTGTACTCTAAAGAACTCCAAGTTGAGCAATTTTACAATAATTGATAAACAGAATTTGCTATTACAAAACTTTGATTTCGTTAAACTTTTTCCAATTCTCACCAAGTTCCATACAAAAAAAATTTAAAAAAAAACTTTTGCGAAGTACCAAAATGCAGAAATAAAACAAAATCCATGTGATTGGTCATAGGTTTCGTGCAAGAAAAAAATGTATGTATTGTATGTAAACCGCGTCAATATAGCGGAATCGCAGTACATAGTGGAGCTATGGTGAGTTGAATTTTGCGGTGGCGGCTTTTGCGGCCGAAAATTGCAGCGGACAAACTCGTAAAAAATATATGGTGAATGACGTATTCCTACAGCTTGAAATGATGATATTCATGGTAAATGTATTAAACAAAATGGTAGTTATAAATACTACATGTCTACATTGACGGTTAAAACAATAGGAGTTATCAGAAAAACAACCTTCAAGTAAGGTTACATCCCATGAATTTGAATGCAATCTAAATAACAAAAAAACAAAACGATGCATCCCGGGAAGATAGAACAAACACTCTCCTCAGTCTACCTAGACAGTTTAACGAGCTGCCTGAGCTTGTGCTTGTTCCAGAAGTTGAGTGACCAACTTGTAAGTGCGGCCGTTAAGGGCCTTTGTATGGTCTATCAGCTGCTCATACCTGGACATGAAGCAATTCAAAGATTAAGGATCCTAGAAACAAAGTAGAAAAGGTAAAACCAGAATACTAGTTACAGTAGTAATAGTCCTATGAAACACAGACACGAAAACTGGACACTACACCAAACTGACACAGACACCAATAATAATTTTAGAAAATAGAAGTGATAATATGCAACTACAAGTGTCACTATTGTTTGGGATACTTGGACACACTTTCAGTCTAAAATGCGAGTTATGCATAAGTTAATACAGTAAAAAGCCATAAGACCATAAAATCCCATATTTATCAAGTCGGTAACAAAGTCAACTTACACATTTGGATGATTGGGTTCCATGATAACGGTTCCAGTTTCAGAGTCAATTTTGGCATCAAGCTTTGAGCCACGGATGAGATTCACAATCCATCTCTCAGCCTCCTCGTAATTCAAATTTAGCTTCTCAGCAAGTACTCTGTTCAAAAGAAATATCAGCAATTGAGCAACCCTATAGTAAAAAAATTAGTTGTGTTGCATGTATGGTCTATTAAGTAAAAACCAGAGACAATAGAAAAAACACGACTCTTATTTTGTGCATTTGATTTCAATAGACTATCAAGATCAATGACACAGAAGTTGAGGCGTGTTTTTCCAGGTGAACAAGAGAGGCTTATATAAAAGTTGTTAAACCAGACGGTAGTACGACATTTGTAGCAGATATTAGGTACATTACATACCCCATGTCAATTCGTTGATGTATCCTACAGTAGGTCTCAAAAATAAACAGCCTAGCATTTTCAAGGAACTCGTCCCTTAATGGTACAGTTGAGAAGTTGCTTTCTTCAACTCGTTTACCAAGGAAGGGATCATTGAGAATTACCTGCATTTTTGCAAATGGTAAGCATATTATAATCAACACATAGGTGAAGCAAATACCTAATAAGGACGCAAATAAAATAAAAAACAAACACAAATTAAAATTTACATCACTTCAATAGTTGACATTTATTAGCTAGACAACAGAAAGAGAACTTACTTCTTCACACTCCCTCATCTTCTTTTGTGCGCCATCAAAGTCATAGTTGACATAAACACAAGCCAAAAACTCAGTGATGGGATCCTTATATGAATTCTGCTCTTGTTGAATAACTTTAATAAAATCTTTGAATTGAGGCCTCCTGCGCTTGTTGACAATAAATGCTGTGGCCAAGTATCGCAAAAGGTGTGGAGCACTAGTTTGGATTGCATTAAGATACCTGGACACGATATCATACATCAGACAAAGCAACATTTAAAATACTAAACCCAGAACATGCAAGAAATAGTCACCCAGGGAGAGGAAGCATGCAATTGAAAAAGTACTACGCAGATTAACTACAAAAACAATATTTAAATATTTGTTTTGATTAAAATCAAATTAAGGCATCCAGGGGGAAAGGAAAAATAAGTCGACAATGCATACTTGTCCTGGTTAAACAGATCAATTATCTGTGTTCTTCCATTATCATGGTTGAAAAAGATGAACAGACTCCAATGCATCAACCATATTCGGCTTTGCACCTGATTTAAAGGTGATGAAAAATTCTGCAAAAAAAGTTCACCAACATTAATTTTTTATTAATATCATCAGCATAACAAGCAAGAAAGTGGTGCTACTCAATACATGAACAGATAAACAACCTTTGAGTCAATTATTTCCTTCAAGCGATTGAGCTCTTCCAGGGCAATATCCCAGTTTTGCATCAATACTTCAGCGGCCAGCTTTCCCCATAATGCATTCAAACTCCTTTCACTGTTTGTGCATAATGCTCTGTACTGATAAAGATAGTCAGCAGCACCAGAGTAGTTCCCACATTCAAACTGAAATTTGGCATATTGGTATAATGCCTCTATCTGTGCAGGACCAATCTGTAGAATCATCCTTTTAGAAGTCAGAATTCAAATACAACAAAATTTGAAAGTGGTATTTTATTAGAAACAATAAGGAGTTAAGCATAAAGATCTGAGTCAATAACAGCGTTAGCTCCTCGATAGCAAGAGAGCATATTAAGTGCATTTGAAAGAACTTATATAGGATTATCTTATATGACATAAGTACTTGTGCAAGTCTTTGAAAGGGCGTATAAAATAGCTTATGATGTCCATTAACTGTTTTGAACTTATGAAATAAGCTCAACAAGATACTTTATAGAACAGACAACGTATACATTACATAAACTATCATGTGATAAACATTTTTTTCATAAGCACACAGTTAAGTCGTTGCGAAACACCCATTACTATTTGATTACTCACTACCCTTTGGCAGCTTAAGCCGCCTAGTGTTACAAACTTAACTATAATTAATTTACAGACAAAACCTATATTTTAGCAAGTTATAATTCTCAGCATTACAGTCATGGTGTATGCAAGGTTCCACTTTTAGGAGTCAAAATTGATTATAAGGTGTAGAATTGATTTTGACATGTTTGGTTTCCCTAAAGTAGAATTAATTTTGCTTCAAGAAACTATTATACTTGAATCTAGAAATTGTAACTTATGATTCTAGAATTGATTTTTACAATCAAATTTATCCTTCAACTCACTTTTACAATGTGTCCAAACATAAATCGCATTACCATCAACTCATTTTCCAAAATCAATTCTCGTCAATGCACAACCAAAAATGTCAAAGTATGTGTTTGTTTTCATGTCCAAATGTGGGTGAAACTACATTATTTTCAGACAAATATTACAAAAATGAATTCTACACCTCTAGAATCAATTTTGATTCCTCCAAAAGTGGAACAAAACATACACAATTCTACATTTTTCTCAGGGCAGAACCAAACATACACCTAGTCTAGAAAAAAAACCGAACAACCAAAAAGAACAAATGACATTACATGATTATAAACCTGTTATTTCTGATTAATTACTATCAAAAACAGATTATTTCATGACAATAAACAATTAATTCTTGAAACCTGGTATTTATCATTAAGCATCTGAAGATTATAATGTTTATCAGCTCTCAATTCCTGAACAGCAGCAGGATTCTGAAGAAACGCCACAAGAGGTGCAGCAGCATCTTCAAGAGACTTAAGTCTAGCAACAACGTCAGCCCTACGTTCAACCATATCCTGAGGAACATCTTCAGTTTGATAAAGAGTTTTGAAAATGTCCATAGCATAATCAACCATGTTTGTGTTGTTTAAGAGTTCGATCTTAGCCTTAAGGATGTGGTTATCATCGTATAACTGTCGCTCTTGAAGAAACTCTAAGAGTGGGAAGACGAGATGACGGTCGAGGTTTGGTGCCATTCGCGGTGTTAGATCGTATTCCGCCATTCTTCGTCTGGTTTCAGATGCGGCTGGCTGGCCACCTGTGAGATAGATGTGCAGCTGCTATTTGGTTTTTTAGGGTTTAGTAATCTAAAACAACCAAGCTTTTTTGTGTGGGGTGAAAAAGAAATATAAGGGTCTAAAATCACCAAATTCAGAAATTAGGGGGATAAAGTGCAATTTTATATTTATTTTTTTGGAGGGTTTGAACCACGGACCTTGCATATAGTATGCAGTATGCATTGTCCTAAACAACTGAGTTTAGCTCATGAAGACAATTATTCACTTTCTATTAATAAAATAAATCATTTCAATAAATGAATATGATAGTAAAATATTTGTCCCCGTGAGCGTAGCTTCAATTGGCATAGACGTGCATTGTTATATGCAGAGTCGAGGTTTGAACCCTGAACGTCCTACTTATTCACCTTGAAAAAATGAATTTTAGTCATAATAATAAAGAATCTTTGTACTAAAAAAAAAATTGCAATGGTCAAGATTCCATCTTCATCAATTCAAACACCCCCCCAGTTGTCAAAACGGGTCGGGCCGGCCCGTTTAACCCGATTAATAATTATAGGGTTTAGGCCTTAAATATTGAGCCCGAATTTTAATAGGGCTTTTTAGCCCGGCCTTAAAAAGCCTGGTACCCGTTAGGGCTAGCCCGAACGGGCCGCGGGTAGCCCGCATAACAAAAAAATCCTATAAATTATATATATTTTTCAAATAATTCTTTACTTAGTTGATTATCAAACTAAAAAATAAAAGTGAAAATTCAATGAATTAACACATATGAATGTAATATAAAATTATATTTACTCGTTTAGTTATTTATAATTGGCTAAAATGTGCTTTTGGTCCCTGCAAATATAGCGAATTTGGGTTTTGGTCCCTGGTAAAAAAAAAATTGAAAACATCCCTGCAAAATTTTTTGTCTTTTAAAATAGTCCTTGGATCCACTTTATTGCTGATTTGGCACATTTTAGTCTACATAGCAGTTGCTGACCATGCAATCATGCACACGTGGCAATTCACTTATTTAAAAATCATTTTTAAAAATTAGATAATATATTTTTGAATTGAAAAAAAATATTTTTACTTGATTAAAAAATAAATAAAACTGCAGAAAAGGGGGAAAATAAATTGTTCATCTTCTTAACGTGTTCTTCATCCCTCCTAACCCCAAACCTTGTTCTTCTTCCCATAACCAAACCACCATCATCTTCTTCCTGTAACAACAAAAATTAAAAAACTAGGAAGAATAATCAAAATATTCATCTTCAACAATCCAAAATTCATCATTCTTTCATTCATTAAACCTATATTTCTCTCAAATTTAAATCCAATTCATCTTCTTACAAATTCAAACCTATAACAAAATCAGAAGCAGCAAGGGAAAGGGAAAAACAGAATTGCAAACTAGCAAGTTGATACAACAAAATGAAGTCGCTGCATATTGTAACAAGCGCAGCAGCAAGGGACTATGTAGGAAAAAAATACAGCAAAATGGAAGAAATCAGCGCTGTAACAACATAAATCCCCACATTACAAAAACTTTCATCAACAGCTGAAGGGCCGAACAACACAAACCCCATAGCAGATTCAAAAACAACGTCACAAACCCAGTTATCAAGTCATCGCCATCGACCTCGTCGCGCTACGATGTGCACCACCGTCATCACCGCCGGCGTCCCGTTCACCAACCACCAAATCTGCCATCGCCGGCAACAGCCACAACGTGGCTGTTCTCACGTGACTCTCTTCCATCACCATGCCATCACCGTCATTCACCGCCGTGTTGATGAAGAAGAAGAAAAACAGAATCTGAGAAACACGTTCTGGTTATTTATTTCAATTAAAAATAAAATGTTATTTTTTTAACTAATTTTCTATGAATTAAAACGATTTTAAAATAATGTAAAATGCCACATGTACAAGATAATACAGTCAGCACCTGCCACATATGCAAAAATGGGCCAAATCATCAGTAAAGTGGGGTCAAGGACTATTTTAAAAAACAAAAAATTTTGCAGGGATGGATTTCAAAATTTATTTTTACCAGGGACTAAAACTCAAATTCGCTATATTTGCAGGGACCAAAAACATATTTTAGCCTTTATAATTTTAAAGATCAAATATATAAATATCTATAACTTTTTTAAGGGAAGTAAATATCTATAACCATAACGTATCTAATTTATTTAAAATTGTTATCCTCGCCGTTTTAGTTTACGACAAGTGTACGAAAATGTTTGCAATTTATTTTTGTGCTAGACATTATTTAAACATATTAAAAATTTATTTATAAAAAAATCTATAGGAGTATTTTATAGTACTTTTTTATATAAAAAAATGTAATTTTTAATAAGGGCCGGCCCGTTAGCCCGTGTAGGGCCGGGCTCGGATAGTATATTTTAAGCCCGTTTTTTCAACCGGACTTTTTGGTCCGGTCCGATAAAGCCCGAAGCCCGTTAGAGCCCGCCCGTTTTGACAGCTCTACCCCCCCCCCCCCCCGGCGCTTATCTAGCTTTTGAAATGAATTTATAGTTGTTACTTAAGGATTAAATATTTAAAAAAAAAAAAAAAAAAACACTTAAAGATTAATATATACAGTTGTGTGTGGAGATGCCTGACCCGTAAAATAAAAACATGTATAATGCTTAAAGTGGTAGAGCGCAACGACACTTTATTTATCTCATAAGTATAAACAATGTGGTTCTTAAGATGTATAAGGTTATTTCTATGTGTTACACGTTGGTACAAAACATGATGAATCCTGATATGGTGCATAAGGTCAGATCTTGTGTTGCACCGTGTGATATGACAATGTGGTCACCTCAATGGACTTGAACTTGACTCGTTTATTCCGCCTTCATGTCATCTTCTTAATGGCCTTTGCTATTGGATGACCCAAGTGATAATCGAGTCATTCCTTTTAGCATTGTACCATTACACTAGCATCGTACGATTACACTAACCCTTGCTCACTATGATAAGTAACGGATCTAATATTATTAAAGAGAAAAGTTATTGAAAAGTTTCGATATGAAATTCGAAAGAAAAAAAATACTAGTGTTAGTGCGTGATTCCCAATGTGAAACTCAGTTGTACACAATATATGTTATCCCCCTATAGACTTGTAGCTCGTAGAAAAGATGAAAGTTTAAATGATTTATGATGTGACTACTCATGGGTTACATTGCTTTGTTTCATCGTATTTTCAACATTTGTTCATGTTGTGGTGTTCGACTAACATAGTGATGTGATTGTTGCTTTTAGAGATGCAATATGAACAATTATATTCGTTGGCATAAGATCGTATTGTTTGATCGCAATGACTACCTCCAAATCATTTTCAATCGTTGATGAACGGTGCCCTCCATTTTGAATATATCCCCTTCATCATTTCCTTATTAGGAATTTTTTTCTATGATGGTTGAAGATTTTTGTGCTTTTGATTCCTCACTCTTTTGCTTTTTCATTTTTCAGGTACATTCTTGTTTTCCTTCAAATTTATTTGTATTTCTCCATAATATAATCGATGAACAACGCCCGATTCTTTTTAGGTGAAGAAAGATCCTCAACCTTCTAGTATAAGTAATTAACAAGAAAATCCACCTCATATTCATTCTTTCCAAGTAGTTCCAAATATCCCTAGTGAAGACTTATATAAGTACTTTTTTGGGGACGACTCAACATCCATTGATCCCCCATCATCTGAGGTGTGTCAAAGTTTAGCCGACGTTGGCCTTCGAAAGAAGTTTCCTACCAAGCGAAGGAAGTGGACTCCCTCCGCACTTTAATGACTCGCCTTGGATAATTTGTTGATGTCCCTTCTACCCAATGCCAGATTTATGCTCGGATTGGTGTATCATTGAGAGATATATCGAGTAATTACATGGGTTTCCATAGATAATTGCAATACGCCTGATCTATATTTTATCGGCTATATAAGCTTCAATAGAAAAAAAAAGGCATCATTTAAGGCGTCCAATAGTGGCATAACATCAAATAAGAATGGATCTTTTGCATGAACAAGAAATCAAGTCTCAAACGTATGAGTTGTTGGCCGAGAATAAGTGGACTAACAATGAACTACCAATGTTGTACTAAGAGGCCAGTCTAATATCCAACAAACTCCAAGGTGTCAATAAGTGGAGGCTCGATCTCTTTACCAAAAAATATTATAATATTATATTAACCAAAAATCTCTTTTATACAATTGTATCCAACCAAACTAAATAATAATTTTTTAAAAAGGAAAAATGTATTTTTTCTAATTTTTTTTTACTTTTGAAAAATATTTCTTTATGATATATTAACTCAGTTGATAGGAACAATGCATAAAATTCATAGTTTTAAAACTCGGCTCGGTCATCGACTCGACATGGATACTGGGTCAATGAGTTAATGGTCGAACCACTGACTCACTGGTTGAACTGCATGACTGAATCGGATTAAACCGTATGACTCGGTCATATGACCCGGTGTTAATATTAAATTTTTATAGGTATTTAACTTGATTAGGTTGGGTCGAACCGATGACTCGGTCATTTAAAAACTAAAAAAAACTAACATGTAATATATATTAGTTATTTTTTTAAAAGGTATACCTATATTTTGTTGAGAGGAAATAGTTTTTTTTTTTCATATTTATTAATATTAATATAATATCTAAATTTTAAAAAAATTATATGCATATTATTTTTTAGGGGTATTTATTATTATTATTATTGTGAAAATAGAGACATTTAAAGATCATGTGATCTTTTTGAAGAAAAAAACAACGATGTGTTTTTTGCTTTTAAAAAAATGAAGATGCAGCATACATACATATATAATATATTTGATTATTTTAGACAAACAAATAGATGGTGCGGTAGTTAAATTCCAAGTCGTCCCCTCTCATGTGTGCAGTTTGAATCCTAGCATACAATTTTTTCAAATTTTTATTTCTCTACAAAAATCAAAAGTCAATGTATTTCTTTCTTTAAATTGCTCTCATTTACTTAGGCTTTAATTACATTTAATGCATATTAAATCTAATAAATGACTAATTATGAAAAAAAAAACGTAAGATAAAAAATTAAACCGGATTGGATCAAAAAACCGGCCAAGTCACCGGTTTTAGCCGGTTTTTAACGAGTCTTACCGGTTTGAGCCGGTTTAATTACATGGCCGATCCGATAAAAGGCTCGAACCGACACACCCTCCGGTTCACGGTCGGACCGGTTCGACCGGCCGGTCCAGGTTTCAAAACTATGATAAAATTTATCTTTTTTCTTTTAGCAAAGAAATATAGATTCTTAATTTTAAAATACCCTATAATTTTTTTTTTAAAATTATTTATTATTATTAACTTAATTTAATTTTAATCCGTAACATATATCATAATTTGGTGCGAAAAAAATTGGGATAGACTCAATTGGGTCCGAGTCAATACAAATTCAAATTGCTTCAAACTCTATTCTGCTCAACTCTCTCTCTCTCTGGTAGGTTTTCTCTCAGTCGCTTTCAATTCTTCTTCTTTCATGCTTTCGAAATCGCTCTGCACTGTTTTTGTTTTTCTTTGTTTTGATTCTCAGTGAAAATCACTCACTTCGAAACCCTAAACCCTAAATCAATCTCTGAGATGGTTTTTACTTCAATTGCGTGTTACGCTGCTTGATTTCGATGCTAACATGTGAACGAACACTTCGTTCTACAGTTTCGATCATCATTTTTCATCACGTAATGTGTAATTTGATTTTACAAACAAAATTACTATTTCTGTGTCGTTTATGAGTTCAGTATTGCTTTGTTGGTTTTCTGAATTTGCTACATGCGCAGATTATGAAGGAAGCGATTTTTGAAATTTTTTGTGATTCTGATTTTTATTTTTTTTATTTGATGATTACATGTTCTTTATTGATTGCCATGAGTTTTCCATCTTTAGTAACTTAGTTGATTGCCACTGGTTTCCAATTCCATCCGTTGTTCTTCAATTGAAATTGAAATTGAATGTAATTGCATGTGTTTATACAGACTAAATGCTTTGTAAAGGAAAATGTTTGAATAATTCATTGTAGATTTGTAGTGGGATTGTGTTGTTTCATATTATGCATAAACAGTATGTCAATTTAAATCATTCTTCATTATATATAGTCAATTTAAATAATATATTTTATTTTATTTTATTTTATTTTGATGGCGGGATGGCGGCCACCCCAAACTTTTTTGTCTGGCTCCGCCGCTGCACGGGACAGTAAATTCTGATTTTATATTGTGAATTTCTGAATTATGAATTTTAACATATGATTTTATTTTTGTAGGGTTGGTTACGATAGTTTCAACATGTTCATTAAGCAGGTAATTTTGTTTAGAAGTTCTTTGATACATTTATTTATTTTTTCATTTGCATTTACTTTTGTTGTAATATACTCTGGTTGCTATTATAAGCAAAGATTACCTTTCAAATTATCATCATATAGAAAATTTCATAGGAATGGAAGGCAACAAGCTGCGCCACTAACCCTTTCTAGGTTCATTAAAAATTGGATGTATCTGGTTTATAATATAGACTAGATACATCAGTTATTCAACAAACCCGGCCAAATAATATTTGCTTATAATAGTGATAGAAGGAAGTAACATTTGGTTAAATAATTCTTCCATATTTTAAATTTTTTTCCTTCTTCGATGTCCTTTATATTCTTGCTTTTTTGGAGTTGGTTCCTTGCTAAATGGACTTGTATCTTTTTTTAAGGTTGTGATTGAAGGTTTCAAGAGTTATCGAGAGCAAATTGCCACAGAGGATTTCAGTCCTAAAGTTAACTGTGTTGGTAATAATTTTATTCAAAAGCTTTTAGATGATTTTGTGTTGATTCAGCATAATCCTTTGAAATGCATGATGTAGGAGTTTCATTTGTGACATGTCATGATGGAAGCTCAATAAAGTTTGAATTTGATACAATGTGAAATGAATTTAGTCAAGTTTCGTTTCAGTGCATTATAGCTTGTAGAAATCTAAGTGTTTTTTTTAATTACGAATGATATTTGTCAGCATAGTTTGTAAATAGTTGCAAATAGACATACATACAGTATTACTCTTTGTATAATGGAAACTTTTCCTATGGTATGATCCTATTCCGCAATTCTTCTTCTTTTTAAGGATGAAAGACAATTTTTATGAAAAGGAACAGATGCCCAAATGTTGACAGTATGGTAGTCTCAAGAGTAACAAGATGGAGAGAAACAGGAATACTCATTACAAAATCTTAGATGAATATGCCTAAAACAACCAGCTATCTTAGCACTAACCATAACACTGAGTTACCGCAAAATCTGCTGATTTCCATTAAGCGTTGCCATAAATTCTGCAAAGGCTTTGGAAAGCTGCCCCATGTAGATATAGTATCAGAACAATGTAGGAACCATTACTAGTATTGGTTGAGGCATGACCATGGTTTTATTAGAAAGTGCTTTATTAAGATTGTAATTCTGGAAAAAGTCATATGTTTTTGATTCTAATGAATGTTATTATCCCAAATCCAATCGAAAGACTCCCCTTTGGAACAAACCTTTGAATCCATTTCCTAACTTGGGCTACTGAAAGGAATTCTGTTTGGAAGATTAGTGAGATTAGGGTTTACTGAAAGAAGATTTACTAGCTTAACTATTTCTGTGAGGGGGGCTAGCGAAAAAGAGTCCTTTTTGGAAAGTACATCCTTTGTTCACTACATTCTCTTCATACTCTGATAATTCTTCCTTTTGTTTATTCCATCTAATTTAATGTGAAGTTGTCTCAAAATGTCATTTTGCATCTTTCCTGTTTCGGTCAAATTCATGTGTTCAGTGACATTAATAGTATCTGTTTGCTCATTTTTTTGCAGTTGGTGCTAATGGATCTGGTAAAACAAACTTTTTCCATGGTAAGAAAATCGCCATTTCCTGTGTCACTGTACTTATAACTTGACCAGATTTTACTCTTTGTGAAGTAGCTGAAACTGAATTGCTCATCTTGAATTTGACACTTGTTTTCCCTCCTTTTGTTTTGTATCTAGCCATTCGTTTTGTGTTAAGTGATCTCTTTCAAAACCTACGCAGTGAGGATAGGCATGCACTACTCCATGTATGACACAATTCACACCTCCTTTTATATTTTTACTTCTGTTTCCTACCCAGGCAGGGCTAATCAATTCTAGAATTTGACAAAGCTTAAATTTATTTTTCTCTCTACAGGAAGGGGCTGGACACCCGGTTTTATCTGCATTTGTGGAGATTGTGTTTGATAATTCGGACAATCGTATCCCGGTAATATTTTGAAAATAATAGTTTCATTTATATTAGTAGACAAGGAGGATGATTTTCCAATTTTTTTGAAGTTCCTTTGGTTTAATTACATTATAAAAAGACCACTTATGCATGTTTTGTTTTCTGCTTGAAAAAGAATAGAAATGCTATTTTCTTGTCTTGTTGGGTAATAGACGAATACTCTAATTTTCTGGAAATGATAAAATTGTATTAACATAAATTCTGGGGAAGAGTCCTCTGCAATGGTTGGAGCTTCCCTTCGATAGACAACTTTAAAAAGTCGTGTGTCTATGGAAGCATTGTTAGAGGAATTGGACCAAAATCAACCCATACTAACCTTACTTACTAAATCTTTGGATGGCCATTCATAGAACACCTCAAATACACCTCTAAAGTTCTATTAGTTACTTCCGATTGCCTATTTGTTTTGGGGATGATATGTTGAGCTATATTTCAACTTGGTCCCTGCCTTTTTAAACAACTCTTTCCAAAACAGCCTCATAAACTCATCATCTTTGTCTGAAATGATGGGACCAGGGAATCCTTGCAGCCTTGCTACTTCCTCAATGAAAACTTGAGCCACAACCGTAGAAATATATGGATGGCTCAGTGCAATGAAATGAACAACCTTGGATTGGACAGCCTGTTCACCACTACCAAAATAGAATCGTCGCCTCTTGATTTGGGCAGCACGGAGTTGGTTGCAGCTGCTCTGCTGGTTTAGGGGCCTGATACTTGTTTTGTTGGCAAATTGCACACTTTTCCACCAACTCTTCTATGTTTTTTCTCATTCCCTTTCAGTGGAACACATTAGCCGCCCTTTAAAATATCCTCAAAGCCCCTGAGTGTCCTCCCCAAGATGAGGAATGAAACTCCTATGATCAAAGGAATGCATGCTGATTTTTCTGGAAACACTTTTACCATTGTTCCCTCCTTCACGCCTCACTGTTCCTCCCTACTTGGGTTCCCAGGCCTATTATCCTTCTTTCTTTCTGATTTGGTACACATACTTGACTGGTCTATCATTGTGCGACTGGTCTATCATTGTGCGTAAATTGAATCCTGTTGCATGATTGCCATGGCAGGGAAAATGACTTTATCTAGAAATATTTTATAGATTATATTTGCAAAGATTCTGATTAGTCACCTTTTTTTTTCCTGGCTATAGTATTAGTTACGATATTAATCTCTACCTTTTTAAATGGTGGTTGATTGGATATTTATCCATTCTCACGCACTGATTTCTACACTTTGGGTTTTGTCAATCTATCAACATAAAGGATCTATAGGCTAAAAAGGAATCTGGATTTAGTTAACTGACAACTTGTGATGACTGGATGCATATTATTTCCATATTCCTCTTTTAATTATACATGCCATTTTTAACTCATCATTTTTCTATGTTGAAGTAATTTATTCTTATTCCATGCATGGATGTGCTTGGCATTGTTCTCTGGGGTTTTGATTGTACTCTTCCTTAAGTTGAGAAGTAATTTAATTAATGATATGGTTCTCTGGGTTGGTGAGAGTTTTTATTTGAAAAACATTCTGATACAATTTCATTTGTTCAGAACTTGCTTTATAATAAATATCCTTTTATCTAAGTTGTCTGAAAAATCTATCGATTGGTGCTTGGCGATGCATTTTTTACATTGCGCCCGAAGAGCTTGCATTTTACTTTATTATTCAAGTCCTTTATCTTTGACAACCACTTATTGCGATATTTGCACATGTACTTTATCTTGGTATCTATTTGTGGAGGTAGTCCTGATTGGGCACTTTGGACATATTATTTAAACACACACACATCAAAATGTATTTTACTTAATTCTTTAAAAAATAAATATTATTCAACTATTTTCTCTTTCCACTTTTTCTCATTATTGTATGTGTGCATAAAATTGATGTGTTGGGTATGTGTCAAAGTAAGTATTTTTCCTATTTGTGTCGGAGGATAGGTTGACAAAGAGGAAGTGCACTTACGCAGGACGATTGGTTTGAAAAAGGATGAATACTTTCTAGATGGAAAACACATCACGTGAGTGTAATAGATTAAGATATAGAGCACATACTGTACATTCATTTTTATATAAAATTGACGTTTTATCTTATGCCCTTTGGTTATTTGAGTAGTTATTTACCTATATCCTAAAGAAAGATGATAAATACTTTACAGGAAAACTGAAGTGATGAATTTACTAGAAAGTGCTGGGTTCTCTCGCTCAAATCCATATTATGTTGTGCAACAAGGAAAGGTATTGGTGCATGCTGATGGTGCTATTGTTTGGTCTTTTAGATTGTTATGTTGATAAACGTTGAAGCAATTACTAAACTTGCTGTTTTCTTGCTCTTGCCTAGATAGCATCCCTGACCTTGATGAAAGACTCTGAGCGATTGGATTTACTGAAGGAAATAGGTGGTACTAGAGTTTATGAGGAGAGGCGCCGTGAAAGTTTGAAAATAATGCAGGATACAGGCAAGTCTTTCAAACTCTATTTTTTTTATTTTTTTTATTTTTTATAATTTAAAATTTCTGAATTTTTATGTTTAATTTCATGTTATAGATGTTTTTATCATGTATTTTACTGTGAGACAGGTAACAAAAGAAAACAAATTATCCAAGTTGTACAGTATTTAGACGAGAGGTTGAAGGAACTAGACGAGGAGAAAGAGGAACTTAGAAAATATCAGCACCTTGACAAGCAGAGAAAATCCTTGGAATATGCCATATTTAGCAAAGAAGTTCAAGATGCTCAACAAAAGCTTGCAGAGGTTTTCTATATTAAAATGTTTTCACATTTATAATTATTTGAATGATATTTTTTACTGTGTTTTATTTTTGAACTTCTTTCTTGATGATTGGATTGTCTATTAAATCCATTTAGGTGATGATATGTTGTTTTTGTTAATTCTTGCTGTATGGTTCAAAATCAATGCTGAGATCAGATGGCAGATGTTATAGTATAAATCCTTATGAAGACCTTGTTTTTGTTTTCAATTAATATTTTGTTTGGGTGTAGCTAAATAGACAGTGGTAGATACTTAAGTACTTGAGATACCTCCAGCCGAATCACAGTTCTCAATTGTTAGTATCAAAGAGACTGGACAAACAAATGGGAAGGTTTTAATGATAACGATTCTGGAGTAAACCAGAAATATAATACATCAACTCAGTTCACTACCTACCATAATAATAACCGCCACCCATACATACAGGGATAAAATGCACATAACTGTCCTCCCATTCTATCTGTCTAATAAAATTAACTGTCCTAGCTGCTTAATAAAATAACTGCCGTACATACACATTACTGTCACCAGCAACTCCATTTTCTTTGGACATTAACTTTCCAAGGCCTTGTGCCGTAGACTGGTCTGTCATCAATTTGCTGAAAGGTGGAGGAAAGTAATGACCTTGGTAAAAGTAAAAGCCAAACAATGTTATTGATTAGGGATGGCGGACAATGGCTGAAGGCTAAAATTCCGACATTTTAAGTTTACGTTTCTGCTATAAAGTGCCATGGTGCTGCTGTCCGTCACAAATTGACCATCACGGTTGTTAAGAATTCCGGCATTTATAACACTTGAGTTCGATCGTGTAGCGAGTAAAATGTACTTGACATTATACTCATATTAATAGCAAATTAATGATCTTCCAACTTAGTTGACATCTCTAAATTTGTGATGTTTTGGAGAGACCAGACTACTTGGTTTTGCAGAGCAGGTTTTAGGGTAAGTCTTCCACCTCGTTCATACCCAAATCTTCTGCTCTTTAGTCTTCTAGCAGTTGGCTACTATGTCACTCCTCCCTTTCTCTATTGTAATTGTCTCTCATCTCTATTTCATCCTCGCCAATTCCCGATCAGCCTAACATCCTTGACTCCTTTTATCCCTACTAAGTGAACTAGGGTGAAATGCTCTCAAATATTCAATGCAATTATTTGCAGCTTTATAATTGTACACTCTAACTTTTTTTCGGTCTTCATAGATCAATAAAAAATTAGGATGCCAAATTTATATTGTTATAGTCTTCTAGACTTTTTTAATTCTGTTTTTACTATATTGAGTTTCTGATGCCTGAAGGTAGATTCTTGACTCCTTGTTTTAGATAGAACAAGCTCGGAACAAGGTCTCTGAAATATCAGCAAAGAAGTATAATGAGGTTCTTGATGCACAAGAGAAATCCAAAGATTTGGAGAATAATTTGAAAGATATAACAAAGGAACATCAAAACCTTATCAAAGAAAAAGAAGTTATTGAAAAGAAACGAACAACAGCATTAAAGAAGCGCACAGAGCTTGAGCTTGATGTCAAAGACTTACAAGGGAAGATCTCTGGAAATAGGCATGCCAAGGTATTATTCTAATGATGATATCATGTTATGAGTTCTATAGTTCTTTTGAATGGCGTATTTCTGTCATGATTTATCTTTGACCTACATGGTTTTAGGAAGAGGCTGCAGAACAGTTGGCAATACTTGAGAATAAAATACAAGGCTCGATGGATGAACTGAACAACATTAGTCCTTTATATGATAATCTAGTTCAGAAAGAAAAAGACATTACCAAGGGGTATGTTGTGGTTGTACTTGTCTACTGATATGTTTCAATAAGTTATAATGTATTTACCCCTCGTAGTGCATGCATTTTGACTTCCCGGTTTGTTTGTTACCTCTCTCTCTCTCTCTCTCTCTATATATATATATATATATATATATATATATATATATATATATATATCAGTGTTTCTCATTTAACAATAAAATTTGGAGTAGTTGGTATACTTAGAGAAATATGATTTATCTTTCACATATCTGTACAGCTTTTTTTATTTGAATCTTATTTCTTAAACAAATATTTATTGTTAGAATAATGGAACGCGAGAAGAAACTCAGTATACTTTATCAAAAGCAAGGACGCGCAACACAGTTTTCAAGTAAAGCTGCTCGTGATAAGTGGCTTCAAAAGGAGACTGATGATCTTGAACGTGTGCTCTCAACAAACACAACGCAGGCAAGGGTTCATTTAATGGCACAAGTATTCTGAATTATGGACAAAATACTGTTTTTTCCTTGACACATGGAATTATCAGTTTTTCATTAGGCTGTTGATTCGTTTTTATTTTTTTTATTTTTTTTATCAGTTTTTCATGAGGCTGTTGATCCGTTTTCTATTAAATTTTAGCTCAATAAACAGAAATGATATTTTTGAGCTCCATTGCATATACATTTTTCTGCATGATTAATATTATTAGAGAAATAAAAAAAGAAGTATAAGGTCAGAGGATATGATATCCCCCTGGAAGGAACTTCAACTTGCAATTACTATTATAAACAATATCATATAAGCCTATCAGTCACTCTAAATTCAATCGAGGAACCCGTGTAATATTGTTGTTGTCTGAAAGTCTGATCACCACCAAAATATGACAGTTTTTCCTAGAGGCATACAAAGTTACACTTTTATTCAAGACATATTCTACTTTATTGTTGAAAATTCCGCCTTAATTGCGGTCTGCCCCTAGTCGCCTAAATTGCGACCTTTGGTTAGCCTTCATTGCAGCCTCCAACACCTTCATTGTGTTGGCTTTGAGGGGGTGGATTTAATCCCACATCAGATAGATAGTACTCTTGAGAAGAATTTATAAAGAGGAGGCACTCCTCACCTTACAAGCCGGTTTTGTAAGGATGAGTTAGGCCCCAAATTTCAACATGGTATCAGAGCCTATCCTAGATCTATCATTGGATTTCCCGCATCGTCCACGCTTCAGGCCCATTGGGCCGGGCTGAAGCGTGAGGGGGTGTGTTGGAATTCCGCCTTTATTGCGGTCCGCTCCTAGTCCCACATCAGATAGATAAGACTCTCGAGTAGAGTTTATAAAGAGGAGGCACTCCTCACCTTACAAGCCGGTTTTGTAAGGATGAGTTAAGCCTCAAATTTCAACATTTATAGTCCACTTCCTCGTTGTGCTTCATTGCAATATTGATGTGTTTCCGGATACTGAGGGTCAGTTTGGTCTTGCTGTTGTTTATTAGAAGCAGCCTGTAGAAGCAAGTTATATGCCCTTGGGAATATATGTTTCAATGAAATCCTGTTTAATTTTTCAAGAATTTTTTATGTTTATTATTGTTTTAGAAACAAAAAGCAGAAGCCAGCTGCTGACTTTTGTTTTTGAAGTGTACTTTGCCTCTGATTGTGAAAAGCTGCGCTCATAAACTACTGCCAATTTCTTATAAGAGGCTTTTCAACACTCGGCCACCAGACTCTTAAAATTTGTTTCTTGCTCTTATAATGATTATAATGATTTTGCATATCAGTAAAAGTAAACTCTAACTCTGCTAAATGGAAGTTTTTATGTAGACTTAATAAGAATTGGGTTATATATACATAGACTTTTCATTTTTTCCTCACTTCCTAAACCCCGTGTTAGGTTCATAAATCTTATTGGCTGTTGAGCCATGTGATACTTGTGGTATTAAGATTGATATATTAAATTTTGTTGACTGAGTATTTTACGGGTAGTGGAACTTTTGTGCCACAGGAGAAAAAGCTGATGGAAGAAATTCAACGGCTTAATGATGAAATGCGTGGTTGCGATGAGAATATTCAGAGTCGTAAAGCAAATATTACTACTTTGGAATCTCTAATTGCTAAGTCACGTGAAAGGTTTAGTGATTATAAAGTAGAAAGAGACAGCCTTCAGGATAAGAAAAAGTTCGTATATCTTGTCTTTTCTGTGATGCGTACACATGTTTTTGATTTAATAGTCAATGAGATACTTCTTATGGTTTGATATTGTTTCATTATTGTTATCATCATCATCATCATCATCATAGGTCCTTATGGAGCAAAGAGAATGAACTTACTGCTGAAATTGATAAATTGAGAGCAGAAGTTGAGAAGGCTGAAAAGAATCTTGATCATGCGATTCCTGGTGTGAGTAGCATATCTTAAAAGCTTCTTTTAATGTGCTATTTTTCAATGCATAAAGGAAATAGAAAGATCTTGAGATTGATGGCAGTGAAGGACATCATCACTCTCTGATTTTGAATAAGATGTTTCAGGGTGTTTTTTGAGTGACGGAATTAGTTCTCTGTAATTATATAATGGTATTTGTGACTCAGTGTTTTGTTTATCTAATATTGAGAAATGTAGACTACTTAGCATTTGATAAGAGTGCCCGCTATTATTATCTGTCCAGTTCGGGGATGATCTGTCATGATGATGTTGGCATTATTACACACTCCCTTGTTTGATACTCTGTACTATAATATGCAGGATGTTAGAAGAGGGTTGAATTCAGTTCGGAAGATCTGCAAAACTCAGAACATTTCTGGAGTTCACGGTCCAATTATTGAGTTGCTGAACTGTGATGAAAAGTTTTTCACCGCAGTTGAAGTGACAGCAGGAAACAGGTATCCCTTCTTTGAATAAGTAGGCTTTACCACATGTTACATTCATAGGGTGTATTTTTGTTTTGGAAATGGGGGTGGGGTAGATTAGGTACATCCATAGCATGTAATTTACTTTTTTCATCTCTAGTATCTGTTTTTGGCCTGATCTCTTTATTGGTATTATAATTTTGCATATTTGCCTTGATTTCTTAATTTAACAAATTTGTTTTAACAGCTTATTTCATGTGGTTGTTGAAAATGATGACAAGTCAACCGAGATAATTAAACACCTTAATCAACAAAAAGGTGGGCGTGTTACATTTATTCCACTTAACAGAGTAAATGCTCCTCGCGTCACTTATCCACAGAGTTCCGATGTCATACCTCTTTTAAAGAAATTGAATTTTAAACATGACTACACTCCAGCATTCAGTCAGGTTAGCTTCTCCTCAACTGTTGTATTTTATTTACATATGGGTATATGGCAAGTTATCTTCAGGTGATATGTAGTGTTAAACGTAATTCTTAAATGGTTTATCTGGTTCCATTATAACTCTTAGAATTTGGGTTTGGCCCAACTCAGCCATGCAAAACTGGCTTGTAAGTTGAGAACTACCGACGACTTATAGGCCCCTAATCATTTCTCATCCAATGCGAGACTCTTTAACACACAGACCTCATGCCCAAGAAATCTAGAGTGTGACCTGAGTGGTCTGGTAGCAGGTGCAGGGATGGCTGTACTCATACAAATTTGGGGGCACATACCCCACTTTGTTGTATAAAAATATATACTATTATTTCTTCACACAAAAATACTATATATTCAAAAAACATATTGTATCTTTTGTGATTTTTATTTGTAGAGTTAAATGTGATGCCACCAATGACAAATACAACAGTTAAAAGAGTTTTTTTACTATAAATATCATAAAATTTGATATGAAATTATTTGGTATAGGAGGTCGCCGGGTCGGTTTTGTGTTTAGGTGATATGATGCTGTGATGTTTTAGACCTATCAGGTTGCTTGCATCATGCAATTTAGATAGCAGGTTATGTTAGGAAACATCGTTAATTTTTTTGATTTATTGTAGAGTGCAGGATGAGATGGAGATTTTGACTATTGTACATTTTTATTGGCTTCTATGCACACCTTCTATATTGTTGTGCGCTTAATAAATTTTCTCCTATAAAAAAACAAAATAAAATTTGGGAAATTGTTGAATGATTGTTTGTTTATTTTATAAAGAAATACTTTTTATAATATTGAAAATGAACACATATTCAATGCTTTTAGAATAAAATAACCTTAAAGAACAATTATGAGTATTGCCCTCACTGGTTAATTATTTTGGATCCTTCATTGATCAGGCGACCCATCGAATCTTGGATAGACTGATACCATCTTAGAATTTGGGATGAGCCTAACTCAACCCTACAAAACTGCTTTTAAGGCGAGGAGAGGACTACCTCGAACTTAGAAACATATTGTCAGGCCATATCTCATCCAATGTGGGACTCTTAACAATAACATAATAAAATTGATGCAAGTTGAGCAGCATGTTGAGTTAGGACAGTGTGACATGAATGGATTATTGTTTTATTTAGGGGTTATTATGATTAATTAAAGGGTAGTTTTGTAAGTTTCATTTAATTATTTTTAAACAAAAATATCAAAACCCCTTCTGTTTCCTGTAAACTGCTGGTTTGTACATCTTAGGTTTTTATATTGTGCCTAACTCTTCCTTATAAAACCGGTTGTAATGTAAGATGTGCCTCTCTTTACTAACTCTTTAAAGGTCTTATCTCTTTTCAATGCGGGACATTTGAGTTTTGTTCAATATACCTCCTCCTCATGCTTAGCACTATTAGCTTGATGCTTGGATAATTCTATCTTAGGTTTATATATTTGACCTTAGTCTTCCTTACAAAACCGATTTGTTAGGTGAGGGGTGCCTCTCTTTATAAGTCCTCTCTATGCTTTATCCCTTTTCAATGTCGGATTTGGGTTTTCCCTAACAGTCCAAAAGTGGGTACTAACTAAAAACCTGAAGACTACTTTAGGTATAGAGTGATATGACTCAAACTTAAACGCACTACATTAATAATGGCTTAAGTATGTTTGTAGTTAGTCCCCCAAAAGTGGGTTTTTAGAAAGCATATTTTGGGGGACTAACTACAAACATACTTAAGCCATTATTAATGTAGTGCGTTTAAGTTTGAGTCATATCACTCTATACCTAAAGTAGTCTTCAGGTTTTTCAAGGGAATGCTCTTCCAAGAGGAGCACTTCAAACCTAAATATTACTTAGTCTACATCAGCGATGTCATCCTCTTCGTTATAAAGTTGCATTAGATGTTCCATGACATCAGTTATGATATTTCTATTAGGTATTTGCTAGAACAGTTATCTGCAAGAATCTGGATGTGGCTTCAAAGGTAGCTCGTACCAATGGTTTGGACTGCATAACACTGGAAGGTTTGCTTAGCTCTTTGCTTGTGTCTGCATATTGTAGATGGTCTATTGTTTTGTCCTGACAAATTGTTGTCTGTCTCTATACAGGTGATCAAGTAAGCAAAAAAGGTAGTATGACCGGAGGATTTTATGATCACAGACGATCAAGACTGAAGTTTATGAATACCATTAAGCAGAATGCTGACAGTATCCACGTTAAGGAGGAGGAATTGGAGAAAGTTAAATTTGAGATACAAGATATCCTTTAATATTAGTAAATAAACACTTTGTACATTCTCCATTTTTTTGGGTAAGAACTCATTATTTATAAACGACATATAATGAAACTAAGCAAACAAAGTAAATCCGGAGGACCTTGATTACCATAAAATGTTTGAAAGAAATAGCTCTAAGAATGAGAAGAAAAACCATTTGGCAATGTGTACCCAGCAGTCATATTTACTTTTTGCTTTTGATTTTTTCTGGTTATGTTATAATACGTGTTTTGGCAGTATAGAGGGAGATGATATTGTTTTTCTATAATTTTCTGTGATTAACTGCAACTCTTACAGACAGTGATTTCGTTATGGTTTGACCATTATTTTTTTCTGGTATCTTGGACATATTCATGATGCTGTCTTTAAACAAAATTTTTTATGATTAAGATGCACTTTCTTGATAGAATTGTTTTATTAGAAATGTGGCAAGCTGAGTTGAAGGAAATACAAGGTTCTTGATAGAATTTCTTGATAGAATCGCTTTTCGTTATGTTGTTACTGCACTTTGTTCGTTACTGAAATTCTGCGTTTCTTTTTGACCCCTAGTATAGGGTTTGCTACATCTGTTTCATTCATTGATGATGATTGATTTTACTTTTAGATTATTCCTTGTTTTGTCTTGTACTAATTTTTTTTGGTAAGAGCCGCTTGATTTGTTTATGACGTGGTAACATTAAGTACCACATATCCATTAGTTTTGTGATTCATTCTGTGATGCCTATTTTATTCCTTGCCGAAAAAACATTTTCCCCTATGGTTTTGTTTTCACTGAACTGGTCTCACAGATAGATCAAAAGATTAATGATCTTGTTACCGAGCAGCAGAAGGTTGATGCTCAATGCGCTCATAGCAAATCAGAGATAGAAGAGCTTAAACGGGACATTGCTAATTCTAATAAACAGAAGCCATTATTCTCTAAAGCACTTGCCAAGAAGGTATCATTGAATTTCTCAGATTCTACTCAATTACCACTCATGAGCTTCCTTTCTATTGGTAGTTGCTTGTGAGATTGTTCACTGCTAATTGCTTTTTATCTTTTCCGAAATAACTTGTAGGAGAAATCACTTGAAGATGTTCAGAATCAGATTGAACAGCTTAAGGGTAGCATTGCTACGAAAAAAGCTGAGATGGGCACAGAGCTCATTGATCATTTAACACCTGAGGAAAAAAAGCTTTTGTCTGATTTGAACCCTGAAATCAAAGACCTTAAAGAGAAGCTTGTTGCTTGCAAGACTGATCGCATTGAGGTTATTGAGTGAATTATATTGATGTTCATAATATGTATAGGGCTATCTATTCTATTGTCTCCATTTTAACTTCAAATTTTGCAGAGTGAAGCACGGAAAGCAGAGCTGGAAACTAATCTAACCACTAATCTTAGGAGAAGAAAACAAGAGCTGGAGGCTGTGATATCATCTGATGATGATGAGTCTATGGTTGCTGATGCCAATTCCAAGAGGGAGGAACTTAATGATGCAAAAGTATTGGTTGATGATACATTAGATCAGCTTAAAAGTGAGAACGTCAGCCAATGTTGTCTTATATCTATATCTTGAAGTTCAAATTGTCACTCCTTGTTTGACCAAAATTTCTTCTTCAGGAGTTTCTGATAGTATAAATAATCGAAACAAGCAAATTGCAAAGATCAAAGATGAAATTAATAAATTGAAGGTATTATTCTTTTAAATTGTTCAATGGTTACGTGTTGTTGGTCCTTAATGATGAAGTTATTTGGCTGCAGTCTATGGAGGAGGAGTATAATAGAAGACATCAGGAAGAAGCTAAAGAATTAGAGCAATTGCTGGGTAGAAAAAGTGAATTTTCTGCTAAAGAAGAAAAGTATACCAAGAAAATAAAGGAACTTGGCCCATTGACATCAGATGCTTTTGAGTCGTAAGTTTTGCCTAGCAGCTTACTTTTACTTATTTTTTTTAGAGGGATAGGATAAAAGATGAATTATATTCTGAAAATAAATGAAATGACAGTTAAATTATAGAGAGCACTTAAGCACATCGTTTTCTTCACGGAGGTTATCACTTTATGTAAACTTCCAAGTAGCAACATTTCATTCTCACTTCAAAGTTGACAGCGTCTGCTTCCTAAGAAAGCCTTGTGCCTTGCAAATACTCCAAACTTCTCTGCAAAGTCACATTTTCCTGAAAATCATATTCCTTTCTACTCAAGCGTCATTTAAATATGGCATGGCTAATCCTTGCACTTATGTAGACAGAAGTTTTATTTAAAAAAAAAAGGCCAAGAGCATTCTCTACTTGTTATCCATCTATTGGTTGTGTTTTATATTTTTCAATGAATATTTTCGGTCTAGATTTTGTGATAAACTTGATCGTGTTGCCTTGATATTTTAAATGTTTCATCAAGAGATGTGGTTTATGGTTTCTACATTATAGTTTACCTTTTTCTCTGCAGTGTGGTTTTTGCCAATTTTATTTGACTCTTCCTTTTTTCATCGGACATGATAGGTTCAAACGGAGGAGTATTAAAGATTTGCAAAAAATGCTGCACAGGTGCAATGATGAATTGCAACAGTTTAGTCATGTCAACAAGAAAGCACTCGATCAGTACATAAATTTTACAGAACAAAGAGAAGAACTTCAGAAAAGACAAGCTGAACTTGATGCAGGAGATGAGGTATACTGTCATTCCAGTATAGGAAGTTCTTCATAATTGTTTCCAAAGATACAAAAAAGTCTTCAATGGCCAATTTTGCCTGACAAGTATTGCTGGTTCTGCACTTTATCATCTAAAGGTTTTCGAACAAATGATTTTTCATGGCTGTGAATGCTGTTGCAGTTTATGTGTCTATGAAGTCGTCTTGTTGAATATTCACCTGCATGTGGAATGACCTATATTTGTGATATTCTTTTGATTGAGTTTCCATTTTTTGATGTATCATGCCCTGTAATGTAGTTTTAATGTGATTTTTGGTTTTAAGTTTGGGTTTGAGTGTAGGACTGATTCAATTCCAACTTTTGCATTTGTGATTGTATTGTATACAACATTGCTAATTTTTTTTGACTTTTTTGCCGTTAAATAATTGCAGAAAATCAGAGAGCTAATATCAAGTCTAGATCAACGGAAGGATGAATCAATAGAGCGCACTTTCAAAGGTGTTGCTAGGCATTTCCGAGAAGTATTCTCTGAACTTGTACAGGGGGGCCATGGTCATCTGGTTATGATGAAGAAGAAGGTTTGTTGCTAGTAATTAATGTCTTAGCTTCTCCCATCAATTTTTGTGATTGCATTGGATAGAGAAAGGTGATGCTTAATAGTTTGTTTGTTATATGTGTTGTGTGTTGTATAATTGTTCAAAATAATATAGCAACAGAGAATTATTATTTCAGTAGAAGAGCACTCCTTTTATAGGAGAAACACTTAAATGTCAACTTCTCAAATTTAGGAGTGATATATTCAACAATAAAAATAAATTTCCATCATGCCTACTTTCTTATTAGATGCTCAAGTGTCAGCCTTGCTAAATTCTAAGTTAAATGCCATCTTTTAGTTGATTTTAAGGCAAAATGGACGAGCATAAAATTACGGAGTCAATTTTTCATTTATAAAGTGACGATCAACTTCAATATGCTTTGTCATGCTGGATGACATTCTGGGCTATGCTTATTGCGGTTTTCACATTACAACTTCAACAGGAGTTCTAGCATCATCTTTTGTTCCTTTAGGACTATATATATCCATAGGCCCTTACAAATTCCCTGGGCCATTGCTCTAAACCCGGCTTTCGTGCTACTTCTGGCAACCGATCTTTGTTTCTTGCTTCTCCAACTTACCAAGTTTCCCTACACGAAGGTACAATAACATAAAGAAGACTTCCTATCTTTTACAGAACCCTTCCAGTCTATATTAGTAAAAATAGCCACATTCTTATCATTGGTTTTTTCAAAGAATAGACCCTTTTCTGGGGTAGCTTTTACGTATCTCAATTCTATACAGCCTCAAGATGATTTTCATGAGAGTGCATAAACTGACTGACAACACAGACGGGTAAGGCAATATCAGGACGGGTATGGGCCAAGTATACCAATTTTCCAACCAACTTCTAGTATCTCCCAATATCAACATTTCTTTTTTCATTAAGTTTTGCATTTGGGATCCATAGGAGTATTGGCTAGCCTTCATTTCAATCACTCATTCTGGTTTCCTGCAAGAGGTCAAGAGTGTAATTTCAATGAGAAACTAATATTCCTTTCTATATATAGTCTCTTCCATGCCAGGAAAGAGAGCCTTTTATTGGAGGAATACATAATGTCAACTCCTCAAATTAATGAGTGATATAATCGTAAAATGAAAACTGTTATCAATAATTTAGACTAAGAATATTCTAGTATTCTTCGAGATTTGTTTTTCTTCACATCGTTAAATTTGTATGCTTTCATGTCAAAACTGTTTTCTTGCTTCTGTTTGCATGTGGCGTTTGATTATTGAGTTATTTCCATGTATTTACACAATGTGGCGTTTGTGAGAGTAATCTCCAAGAGATAAATTGATGTTTTACCTTCGTTACTGTAACTCATGCAAATGATATTTCTATATTTTATTTCCTCTCTTAGGATGGTGATCACGATGATGATGATCAAGACGAGGATGGTCCTCGGGAACCAAATCCAGAGGGGAGAGTAGAAAAGTACATTGGAGTGAAAGTGAAGGCAAGCGTATTTGATTTTTACATTTTATTTTTATTTATGTAATGTATGTACAACCTTTTGAATGTTTAAAGTCAGAAAACGGCATGGTGTGTAGAATATTAATGTTCATGTCTTGAGATATATTTAGTTATTTTGTTTTCTTGTTGGCATTTAGAGATGAATTACATTCAATTGGCAGCACAGTAAAAAAAAAAAAAGAAAAATTTGATATCATTAAACAAAGACGTGTCCTGTTTTCTGACCCTTAACTGTTCTGTCTACCACATTTTGGTTGGGGATTTGGGTTTCTTCAGTGGCTCTTCATTAATCCTAGACATGTTTATACCTTGCAGGTTTCTTTTACTGGACAAGGGGAAACACAGTCCATGAAACAGCTATCGGGAGGTCAAAAAACTGTTGTTGCCCTTACACTTATCTTTGCCATACAGAGATGTGATCCAGCACCCTTTTATCTATTTGACGAGATTGATGCAGCGTTGGATCCTCAGTACAGAACTGCTGTTGGAAGTATCCATTTTATCATTGTGGGTGCTATTTGTCATGCCCAATGTCTGTTCTTGCATTATTCCATCTGCATGCTGCACCTGCCACTTCATATAATGTTGCATTGCATATTAGAGGTGAAGGTTTCAGTTGCACGTAGAGGATCTTTGACCATTGGAATATATAAACCTTATGGTTCCTTATCATTGAACATGCAACCCATACTCGGTTTGTGTTCTTTTCCTCAGCTATTGCTAACTAAATTCCTCATAGCATGAGTTATTTTGTTGCATTTAGTACTTCTGTTAGGAACACATGCACATTAAAAGAGACAACTGTGCAAGAGAAAAATATATAATTTCAAGTAAGTTTCAAGAAGCAAGCTACACAAGGCTTGAATAGAGAAATACTTACAGAAATGGTATGTGACATGATATATGGTAGGGTATTAAGTGTCATTTGGTCCATGTCAGTGGTAAAAAACATTTGTTATTGTTTATTTATTACTGTTAGGTGGACTTGTGATATTAGAAATCTGTTCATGGTTGTGATACTCTTTAGTAACATCTAGATTTCCTTTTATACTCTCGTTCCTTTGGGGATCCTTGACTTTAATAGACATGATACGGCGCCTGGCAGACATAGCAAACACTCAATTTATCACGACAACATTCCGTCCAGAGCTAGTGAAAGTTGCCGACAAGATATATGGAGTGACTCACAAAAACAGGGTCAGCCGTGTTAATGTTATATCCGAAAATGATGCTCTAGAGTTCATTAATCAGGATCAGACACAAAATGCTGAATAAGGTAAACACTAAACACTATAACTTCACTATTTCTCTTTCCGATGTTTATGACTGTGATGAATGCTCGTCACTCTTATTTGGGGCTAGACAAAGTGGAAGAAACTCGTATTCTTGTGGTAGACAAACTGAACTCTTAATTTTTCTGGAAAAATGATAAACTGTGTTAGAATTACGCCATTGATGAATGTTAGGGAAAAATGTTAATCCCTAGGCTGGTATGACAGCTATCTAAAGCTTGCAAAGCAAGATAATACTAGTATCTCTAAACTACTTACAAGGCTTTATAAACTAAATTGTTTATTTTTTATTTTTGGGGTAACAAACTGAATTGGTATGAACTTATTATTTCCATTTTTAAAATTTATCACACCATTTTAGTCAAATACATATTTATGTTCAACGTCTGTTTATGGGGAGCCCCTAATATGGACCCTTATTTTTAGGGTCTACCCATAGTCCTTTGTAAATGACCTGCAATAGCGGGTAATTACACTTCCACTCCAGTATAAATTTGGTACAATTCACCTTTCTGTTATTTTGCCATCCGTTTCAAGTCTAACAGGAAGAACAACTTCCGCACAGAATGTAACAACCACATAATGCTTCAACCTCTTAGTTAAAAACTCGAACCGGTTTAAGAAATCCAGATTAAAAGAAAAATGGTTTGCTCTGAAATGCTTGATCCATCGCGACAGCTGATTCAAAACCACAGCTTCACGACGTTTTCTCTGCATAACATCCCAGGTCCTCCATGGAGCCATTAATTTTGTTCCAGTTAACAAACTTGACTTCGGGTTCTGTATGAAAGTGATTATCATGGAGATGTTATGCGGAGAGCGTGAGAGCGTTAATAGTTGCAATCACGGTAGCGGCGTTTGCCCTTTTTCTCGAAAAATGGATTGAAGCTTTTCTTTTGAGACCTTATTCAAATGCTAGAGTTGCAATGGAATCTCAGTTCGACTTAATGGCTATGTTAAATTGTTGAATTCGAATTTAAGCTTTTGAGACCATTTTGGATGGCTATGTTAAATTGTTGAATTCGAATTTAAGCTTTTGTTGAATGATGAAATTAAAGTTGTGGAATCAAGGATTGAGCTTGTTGTGAATTAGATGATTCGCTTGTTTTGATTGCAAAAGCTCACTCACATTAAAGATTCATATGGAGGCCATCCATGTAAATTGAGAAGGAAGTGTGTTTACCCACTATTGCAAGTCATTTAGCAAGGACCATGGGTGGGTCCTAAAAAAAAGGGTCCATATTAGGGGCTCCCCGGTTTATGAATTGTTGTTATTTATTATAAAGAAAAGTTAATATTTAATTTATTTGGTTTATATTTATATTTCTTGCCTTCCCTTTTAATAATATCATTTTTTCTCATTATCTCTCATGTATTATTAGGTGTACTATTCGCATGGTCCGACCTATATCAGCTCTCCAACCTAGTTGTCAAACTCTCCAACCTGCTCTTTTGTGAACTGCTGCTACCATAACATAGGCCTTAGTATCAGAAGTTTGATAACCCTTCATTAATTTTTGTAAATCCTTTTTAATATCTTCTGCTTACCGTGATAACCGTAGATCCATGGAGAAGATCAGGGTCTGTATATTTTATTTGACTCCGTTTCATTTGAAAAAATGTAACGGTTGTTCGATGTTTGATTTGATGTGTTTAGGGCGAAAAAAATGACAGGATAAAAGAAAATATTAACACTTTTTTAACACCTTTGATTGATTAAAAAGCCAGCGACTCCTATGTACAACGTAAAATATTTTACGAGAATTCCGCAAATTGTTCAACCACACCGACTTTGACTCTCCTTCAAAGAAGTCTTACCCATCCTCTAACCGAACCTGATTCGCTCAAATCTCCATCACTTTAGCCTCTCCCTCCTTTCTCTCATCGTAAACACGAGCTCCTCAGGCTTCAACGACCACCAAAGTGTTCAATTTACCTTGAAATGGTTTGCCGTCGTTGGACGAGCATCCATGAAATGTTAGAGATCCTCGACTGCAGAGCAGTCTTTGCTACCCGTCACCATATACCATCAATCAAATTAAATATTAAGATAAACAATCAAACTGTCACGTGGGTCTCCAAAAATCACAATCCTTAACAATATATAATTTGCAATATGAAGATTAATTGATTTATTATTTACAGCCTTTGAAATCTCCTTTCTGAGATCAGTTTTAGACAATTAATTAATAATCTAATCAAACAATAAGGGAGGCTATGGAAGGAGTTACTAAGGTGATGAGATGCAATGGTAAATAGCAAATGAATAGGCAGATGAAATCGCCTTCTTCACAGAAGACACTCAACAAGCGTGTGATTTTAGTAGACACATCATTCGCGAGTTGTTCGTGGTTGTTTTTGTTGCAGGCTCGCAGCATTTTTCTAAAATATATGTTGACATCAATCATTAAATATAGGGTTAAATATGTTTTTGGTCCCTATAAATATACCAACTTTTCGTTTTAGTCCCTCTAAATTTTTCCTTCAACTTTTAGTCCCTGTAAAATTTTCAATTACTACTTTTGGTCCCTATTTTTAAGTTAATTTTTGTATTTTTTAATGAAATTGTGCAGAAATATGTAGAATATTGTAAAAAATATTAACCCAAAAAATTAGAATTTTTTAACAAAACATAAATTAATTATGAATATTTAACCGTCAAACATATAAAAATTCATATTAAATTCATGTTTTGTTAAAAAATTCTAATTTTTTTTGAGAGTTTATTATAATATTATGCATTTTTCTGCACAATTATATTCAAAAATATGTTTTTTTTAATACTTAAAATATAATAACAAAGAAAAAGATGGAACAACAAAAAAGGAGGGGGACCAAACCTCCTCACGGATTTACAAACCTATAATTAGGCATCCCTAGCCTATCTTTAACCACAATCCCTCTAATACTATCAGGGATCTCTAACCAAACAGTGAGACCATGAAGACTAAGACCTATGTTAGCTAAAGAGTCAGCACAACAGTTGCCTTCTCTATATACTTGAGTTACCAAAAAATGGATGCCAGAAACAAATTGCAGACATTTTTCCCATCTGTTTCTAAGATACCAAGGGATAAGAAGCTGATTAGTGAAAGCTTTAACTACCAACATACAATCATATTCCAACCATAAAGAATGCCATTGGTGTTGAGCTGCGATTTCGAGAGCTCTCATAGCCCCAGAGAGTTCAGCATGATAAGCATTACCTAATCCATAATTTTCTGCAAAACAAAGAAGGAATTTTGCTTGACTGTCTCTGAAAATCCCTCCACAAGTTGAATGATTGTTTTTAGATGAGCCATCTGTATTGCACTTTATCCAATTGAAGATTGGAGGATTCCACACAACCTTAATAATTTTAGGGGCATTTGCGGGGTGTAAACTGACACCAAACTTCTTTAAGACAATGAAGTTTCTCATGTCAGAAGAAGCTTTCTTACCAGTTAAGTTACCTGATAGGGAGGCATAAGATAATATATTTGAGACAGTTGTTCTCCAATCAATCTTTTTGTTATTGAACCTTAATTGATTTCCTGGCATACCAAATTGAGCAGAATACATTCACTAGAGCAGAAGTCACCACCAATTGGCATTGTGCATTCCAACCTTTATTACATAGAGACCAGACATCCTCTTTGGATTGAAATTGCATAGTACAATTAAGCATAGTAGCTAGCCATCTCCAAACAAGCACTGCATAAGAACATTGGAAAAAAAGATGGAATGAGGTTTCTTCACATTTATAGCTGAGAGAGCACATGGAAGGCATTTGACAACCTCTATTGGCCAGTTGATCATCAGTTGGTAATTTATCCAGCATAACTCTCCAGACTGTGATAGACTTGGAGGGAGGAATATCAATAGACCATAAGTGTTTTGTCCAGTCTATCTTTGGGAAATGGTGTCTTTTGAATTCATAAGCTTCTTTAAGAGATAGGGTGCCAATTGAATTATGCTTCCAAACCAAACAATCTGCTTTCTCTTGACTGGGAAGAGTAACTTGCTCAGCAAGACTTCTAATTTGAGGGAACACATTTGAAACTTCAGAGGGAAAACTCCATTGAAAATTGGAGATATAAGAACATAGAGATGAAGGGAAAGACTCAATCATGCAGGGTGAGACATTTAAAGTGTGGATCATTGGTTCATCCCTCCAAACATCAGTCCAAAAGTTGATGTTAACACCATTTTCAATTTACCAGGTTGAATTCTCCATCACAGTTGAAAATTCAGACTTGATTCCACTCCAAATAGATGAAAAAATATGATGTTTGATGCAAGTACCTCTGAGAACTCTCCCTCTCAAGATGGATGCCCATTGTTCCTCAAAATGAAGAAATTCCCAACAGAGCTTCGGGTTAGTTGCTTCATTAAGGGAAATTAAGGACCTCAGATTTAGACCTCCCTCTTCATAGGGAGCACCAACTTTCTTCCAAGCAACAGTCACCAGTTTCCTCTTGTTAAGGTCACCACTCCAGATAAAATTCTTTATCCATTTCTCCAAATCCTTGAGCAGTCTTGTTGGCCAAGAATACACATACATTGAATGAATAAACATGGATTGAATGACAGATTTTACCAGTTGAACTCTTCCAGCCATTGTTAGGAGGGAAGCCTTCCAAGCTGCAAGCTTGATTTTCACTCTATCTGCAACTGACTGGAAATAATTGGCTTTTGGTTTACCTTTAAAGATGGGGACACCAAGATAGGTAAAAGGAAGAGAACCCATCGAGAAGCTTAAGAAATGAACAATATTTAACAATCTATCATGATTGATACCACCAGAAAAAAATGGAAGATTTACCTAAAATAATCACTTGGCCAGAACAATTAGCATAGGAAGTAAATAGGTCCTTCAAAGCCTCAAGACTAGACATTTTTCCTTTACAGTATACCATTATATCATCTGCATAAAGACAATGGGAGGGGATTTTAGATGTCCTTGAAGCACTGATAAGATCAACTTTCCCTTCATCCACCAATTTAGCGATTCCTCTACTTAAAACCTCTTCTGCAATGCAAAACAAAAGAGGGGACAAAGGATCTCCTTGCCTGACCCCTCTTTTACACTTGAAGTATCCCTCCTGCTTGCCATTGATACAAATTGATATGTTGACTGAGTTGAGAATGGTGAGAATCCAATCACAGAAAATTTGATTAAGACCAAACTTCTTCAAAACTGCAATAAGAAAATCCCAGTTTAGGGTGTCAAAAGCCTTTGAGATGTCTATCTTCAGTGCAAGGTTCCCACCAAAGCACTTTTTATCAAGAACATTAACTGCTTCAGAGGCTAGAGCAATGCAGTCTTTAATGTTCCTGCCTCGTATGAAACCTCTTTGCTCTTTAGAAATGATACCTGGTAATATTATTGCCAATCTGTCTGCAAGTACCTTTGTAATAATTTTAAATTTAAAATTGGCAAGAGCAATGGGTCTAAATTGATCAATGGTGTCAGCATTGGGGTTCTTGGGGATAAGAATCAAGGAATTTGCATTGAAGTTATTGGGAAGCCAACCTGTCTGAAAAAATTGAGTACTGCAGCAATGACATCTGTGTTGACAATTTCCCAGTATGTTTGGAAGAAAGCAGCACCAAACCCATCTGGACCAGGGGCACTATTGCTATTTAGGTCAAAAACATCATCTTTGATTTCTCTTAGGGAAGGAATCATAGTAAGCAGTCTGTTGGTTGAGGAATCAACAATTGTTGGGATGACTTCTTTCGCAAGCAAAGGATCCTGCAAACCAAAGTTAGTAGAAAAAAGATTTTCATAATAATTAATAACATGTGAAGATATTCTTTGAGGGTCAGACATTATTTCATCTCCATTTCTTAGAGAAGAAATGAGCTTTGTTTCGTTTTTGATTTTTGTCACTCTATGAAAAAACTTGGTATTTCTGTCACCATCCAAATGCCAATTAATTCTTGCTTTTTCTTTCCAAAATAAATCATGCTTGTTAAGGGCATCTTCAAGAATACATTGGGCATTCTTCTCTTCTATCATCAGGGAGTCATTATGTCCATTGAGATGAATTTGGTGTTGGATCGCTGCAAGTTTTGCTTCAACTTCTGAAACATAACCATGTATATTGCCAAACACATCTTTGTTCCATAGTTTGAGTTTGTCCTTCAAAATTTTGAGCTTAGTGCTGAGGATGTGTAGGGGGCAGACAATAACTCTAGTATTCCAGGTATCAGAGACTAACTGCTTACAATCTTTATGAAGAGTCCACATTTTGAGGAATTTAAAGTTGGAGGCAAAAGTCTGGGTGGATAAAGAGAAATCTAACAGGATAGGATAATGGTCAGAACTAGTTTTGGTGAGGGTTGAGCAAGAAATGGTAGCACAAAGGTCAAGCAACTGTTGGTTACAAATGGTTCTATCAAGTCTTTTTTTTAGTATGCCTTCTACCAGATCTTCTGTTGTTTCAAGTGAAAGATACACCCCTAGTGGGGAGGTGAACAAGATCATGTATATCTGTCCAATGTTGGAAATCAGCAATAGAAATTCTAGCAGGGATAAAATTACCACAATATGCATGTGCACCTAAAATCACATTGAAGTCACCAATGAAAGCCCAAGGGGCATTAAAATGAGATTGCAGCAGAGAGAGCTTATCCCAAAGGTTTCTTCTTCTCAAGTGATCAGTAGAGGCATATATAGCAGACATATACACTAGGTTATTATCAACAGTGATACTAAAAGAAACTTGTTGGTCATCTATATCTATCAAGGTAGGGTTAATGTCAGAAGCAAAAATGCACCATAAATTAGGTAGAAGATTTTGTCTTTCATTGAAGGAAAAAGTCTTAAACTCTAATTTATGTAACCAAGTAGAAGGGAAATCATCATAATTCATCCAAGGTTCAAAAATGAAAATTAAGTCAGGTTTTTGAAGTAAAATTAGTCTTTTCAAAGCTAACCTTGATGGGGAGTTAGCTATACCCCTTATATTCCAATATAAAGTATTCGTCTAAAGGGTTTTGGATTACCAGTCTTTTTCCTGGTGCCATAGTTGCCCACAACAGCTGGTTTCTTCTTTGTCATCTTTGCTTTGGATTTAACCACCTGGAAACCATCATCAACATCCTCCTGAATGGGTAGTTTCTCCAAATCACTAAGTAATTTTATCTCTGCATCAATATCTTCAGCCATGTTAGCCCAAGACTGATTGAGAAACTCTGTGTTTCTTTTTTCCATTTCCACTCTTCTTGCTTCTTCTATGTCCTGCTGCCTGGTAGAAATATGTTGAGAGCTAGAGGTAACTTCTTCACCCTCTGGCATATCCCTACCTTTAAAGTCATCTCCATCAACCATTGTATCTTCCACATATTCAGACTCATGTGAAGCAGAGTCTTTTCCAGAATGAAATTCTTCATTAATTTCATTTTCAAGTTCCATATCATTCCTTCTCATTTCATTTCTACTTCATTTTCTAAAATCTCATAACGATTCCTTTGTTGGATTTCTTCTGTATCTCTAGTTCCACTTGTGCCAACACCATCAGCACCCACAACTGCTTTAGCAGCAGAAACATTCTTGTCAGCATCTGCAATCTCTTCGACAATAATAGGGTTAACAACTGTCTTGCCCTGTTTTACCCAATTCATTTTCTTGTTTCTCTCATCCTTCTTTATCTCAGCGACATCATTTTTAGATGGAACATCATGATTTTTAGCATCTACTTTTGTGATAAACCTACAAACGTCCATACAATGCCCAACCTTCCTACAATGATTGCAGAAATCAGGCAAGTTTTCATATTCGAAATCAACAAAGAAGGCAAAATCCTTCCTTTCAACAAGTACCTGATACCTTAGAGTTTGTGATATATCCATATCCACAAGAACCCTAGCAAATTGTCCAAAAGATCTTTCTATCACAGGCCTTGAAGAGGGAGAATCAGTGCAAATTGGGGTTCCTACACTACTTGCTATAGCAAAAAGAATCCTAGGTCTCCAATATTCCTGAGCCAGACCATAAATTCTTAGCCAAACCTGTGCATTGGAACTATTCTGCAAACTAGGACTAAAATCCCTTGTCCAAGCAAACATCTTCATAATTCCTGGGTTTAGATTCAAAAATATGTATTTTACATATGAGTTTACTTTAAGAGAGGGATCAAAAGTGAAGATGAAAAATATTTGAAGGACTGAAAGTTGAAGGAAAATTTTAGGGGGACTAAAATAAAAAATTGGTATATTTATAGAGACCAAAAACATATTTAACCCTTAAATATATTCCCTAAAAAAAAAATCAATCATTAAATACAGGGTTAAATATGTTTTTGGTCCTTATAAATATACCAACTTTTTGTTTTATTCCCTCTAAAATTTTCCTTCAACTTTTAGTCCCTATAAAATTTTCAATCTTTACTTTTGGTCCCTCGTAAAGTAAACTCATATGTAGAATTCATATTTTTAAATAAAATTTTGCAAAAAAACGTATAATATTACAAGGATCTCTCCTAAAAAATTTTATAATTTTTTACCAAAACATGAATTAAATATGAATTTTTATATTTTTGGCGGTAAAAAATTCATATTTAATTCATGTTTTGTTAAAAAATTCAAAATTTTTTTTTGGAGTGATTTTTACAATATTTCATACATTTCTGCACAATTTTATTAAAAAATACAAAAATTTACTTAAAAATAGGGACCAAAAGTAGTGATTGAAAATTTTACAGGGATTAAAAGTTGAAGGAAAATTTTAGAGGGACTAAAACGAAAAGTTGGTATATTTATATGGACCAAAAACATATTTAACCCTTAAATATATCCCTAAAAAAAATCATTAATTATACATATAAGATTGCATGCATATTTACTTTGTAAATATAGAAAAGGATATCAATATTGACATTTTTTTGTTCGGTCACATGAGAGAAATCAATATTGTTCATATACTATAACGAAATAAGATTAAAATAAACCCTTTTAAAAGTGTCAAATATTGTTTTTTTAATGAGATTTAACTATTTTTTAATTAATAATTTAAATTCCTACCGTAGTGGTGTTCTTCCTATTTTAATGAGATTCAACAATATTTTAATTAATAATTTTTTTGACAAAATTATTTTAATTAATAATTTAAATAATAAAGTAAAATGGATAAAATTGTAGACATAATAGTTTAAAATTAAATGAAGTATTAGAAGGAAAAACTTAGTCTCTGTGAGTTTACCTCAGTTGGTAAGTATATGCAAGATACGTGGTTCGAACCCGGACACCACCAAAAAAAAAACTTAGAAGTGAAAAAGCCTCCCAAAATCATGTACCCATTTATATAAATTATTTATTATATATTCGTTAGGTAACTTTTAATATAATCATTTTTAATTGATGAATTGATTGCAAAAATTTTGGTTAATTATGTGATTGAATTATTATTTTAATCAATTTTATGTATCTATAAGTTTTTTTTGAAAAGATAAGAAAATAATTTTTATGATTACATGTACTAATTTTATTCTTTCTCGACATGTACTAGTGAGTGAGATCTTACTATAATGAGTCTTCTTTTTCTTTAATTATTTATGAGATATTTAAATTTTTAATAATAATTTTGCACAACACAAAATAATCTTATATGTGTCTTAGGCTAAAATAGAGAAAAATTGCAAATTTTAATTTATTTTATTTATGCTAACAATCTTAGTTTCTACTATTGTAATCCAAGTTTAGAGAGCTTATTTACGCGGAAAACTAAAATCAGTATCTCTATTTTTTTCTTCAAAAAAAAGTATTTCTTTTTGAGGAACAAAAAATAATATTTGATAGTTAAAGAATTTTAAACATATATGATATGTTGTTTAATTATTTTTCTTCGTAAATTTAAATCATCTTTGTTTTGATATACTTAGATATGTGTCTGTCATGTAACCAAAAGAAAAATATACGTGTTTGTCACACAACCTTATTTAATACATATTACTTGGAAAAAACTACTTGAGTATAAAATGAAAAAAAATTAAGGTTAAAATATGATTTTAATCCTTGTAAATATGTCTCGTTTTGGTTTTAGTCCTTGTAAAAAAAAAATTTGTTTTTGGTCCTTGCAAAATTTTTTGTTTTTGAAAATAGTCCCTGACCCTATTTTTGTGATGATTTGCATACGTGGCACATGATGATTGAACCCATTTTGTAGTTTTTGGTCCCTGCAAAATATTTTGTTTTTCAAAAAGGTCCCTGCGAAATTTTTTGTTTTTGAAAATAGTCCCTGGAGGGATTATTTTCAAAATCAAAAACTTTCGCAAGGACCAAAAACAATTTTATTTTTTTACAAGGACTAAATTCAAAACGAGACATATTTGCAGAGGCAAAAATGTATACAACATGCAACCAGATGATGAATAATAGTATAGTGATTTTTCTATATAATTTTTGACTTGTTGCTTCTACTATCAATTTTAAACGATCTGATTTATTGCAGGTTATAGCTATCAACAACAAATTCCCAGGCCAGTTATTAACGTTACTACCAATAATCATGTATCATTGAATGTTTTCAATGATCTGGATGAAGATCTTCTTCTCACATGGTTTGTTTTCAAAACTTTATTTTACCATTAAACATATGGCGTTGAGCATAGGTGGTAGGAGCGGCCACCGCCCTAGACACCAATTTTTTAGGGCATCAAAATTATTATTTTTACTCGGTGGTTAGTACATATAAATATATTTCTTTTTAACTGGTTTTGATCAATTCTACTAAATTATTTTTATTTTTTTGAAAGAATGAATCTTTTGCAATAAAGAATACAATAAGAAAGACATTCGAATAAGTAAAAGGAATACAAATTTATTGATTCGTCCAGGACAAAAAAATCTCACGACATGCCTTGTATACGATGTCTTTTTTTAATGTTCAAACAACATAACTATTCTTCATATACTTTGTGGCAATCTAATAAATTTGAGGAAACAAATGATTGTGACAGGCATGGTGTTCAAATGAGGCGTAACTCGTGGCAAGACGGAGTTCTTGGCACGAATTGTCCTATTCCTTCAAAATCGAACTGGACATTAGTTATCTTCATCTTTCCCCTTTTCATGCCATATACTTATATGAAGCACATACATGATCACAAGATACAATACTGACACGTGTCGGATACTAGACAGTAACCTTTATTCTGAAGGGTCGGTGCTAGTAGATATTGCGAGTTTTGGTGCCTTGTATTTTTTCCTAATAGTTTCTTAAGTATATTGGTTTTGGCTAGTTCTTTCCTCTGCAGAGTAGTTTGTTTTGACCAGAGCCATTCAGTAAAAAAAATAGTTTTAAACATCTCAAATAACTATATCTTAAATTTTCAGCTCTCATTCTTGATTTATGTTAAAACATGAAATGTATTATTTTGTTTTCTCTTTTGAATCCTTTTTCTAATACCTTGTATTTTCTCAAATGGTATTGTATAACATTCAGATTGGTAATAACTTGTTGGCTGCATTTGTTTCTTATTACTACATTTCATTTTCGAGTTACTTTACCTTTAAATGTGACATAGATTTTCATCTTATATTCTACTGCATTTTGTTAGAATTGGAAGAACTTGAATTCTGACAGAAACTACAAATATATTTCGCAGGCAAGACCTATCGAATTCGTGTGCATAATGTGGGAATTTCGACTACATTAAACTTTAGAATTCAAAATCATAACCTATTACTGGTAGAAACAGGAGGGCATTACACAACTCAAAGAAATTTGACCAACTTCGATATTCATGCTGGTCAATCTTAAAGAAGACGGAGACACAGAAATCAGTCAACCAGCTAATGTTCTGTTTTGTGGTTCTCTCAAAAGCTTACAAATGTAACTTCTCATGCTTCCATTGAATTTGTTTTTTAAATAATAACTTTTAGAATAGATAGATTTAATAAGGGAAGATCATTCGGAAGAATGATCCTTTTTATTCTATTTATAGTTTTTAAGATTAAATTGAAAAGATCGATAGGTCTATAATCAGTAGGAAGTTTAGGATATTTAATCTTAGGAATAAGGCAAAGGAAAGTAATTGATATGACTAGGATCTCCATTCTGATTTAGGATATTCAAGACATAACTTATGATATCATTACCAATAATTTCCCACCCAATAAGACTAATAGAAAAGGGCATGTAACCCATCAGGACCTAGAGCATCAATGCCTTTCACTCTGCTTTATAGGTTTGATTTTGGGATATATATATTATTTTCGAGAGTGTTTCACTAATCAGAGTCTGGAGTAGTGTTCAGATTCTGATGCATATTTGAACTCAGCGGTTTAAGATCAAAACACAAAGAGAGAGAAAGAGAGAGAGACACAAACATATATCATGATTCCTCTCATAAATCGAGAGTAGTACAATCTCCTTGCACTTTAAAGGGATTTTCAAATGCTAGCACACAATCAAGAAACTTCCAATGTTCAAGCACACAAGCAAGAGACTTATAATGTTCAATCGCAACTGAAAGAGACTTCTCACAATATATCGTAATCAAATAAAAAATTGTTTGATTTTACACTTGATATACAATCAGACGTGTAAACAATTACAAAGCAATTAGAGATGATTATGGCGGCTAGAATTGTTCCTGGTGTGCTACTGTGCGGCAATACACATAGGACTTATCATACACCTTCATGGTGCTTCTCTGTGAGGAATGTGGGCCCTGACTTCATTGGTGAATTCACATTGGGTTTTATGTCGTCCGGAACGTAATCGATTTCACATGAACTCCATGAATATTGAATCAATTTGACGATTGAATCAATTTGACGATCCTACTGCCCTGACCTGTATCAATTTAAAATGGACTAAAAACTTTCTAACATGTGTTAGTCGATTCAGATCATTAGTTATGTCATTTGAGTTAATTCAAGAGTTAAAGAAGTGTTTAAAAATAATAATAAAATGCACAAAAGATCCCAGACTACAACAAAAAGGTTTCCCATAGCTTTGAAATATGAATTTTAACAAAAGAGTTTATGCATGAAAAATTAATTTATGCAAGTAAGACATCAATCAATTTAATATAGTTGGTATGTGATGTGATCCTAAAATTCTCTCCCTTGACAAGAATAATAAAGTCATTGTGAAAAAGAACCAAATTAATTTTGGTTCAAAGTTTTATTTTCGTAGGTCATGATATGTATGTCTTGTTTTGGCTATATATATGGAGTTCTGGATGTCCGAGTGAGGTAATCTTTTACTCTATGGAAAGTTTACAAAATTCTCTACATTTTGTCTGAAGAGCAAATTCGGAATATTTAATGGTGTAAAATGAACTGTAAGTTGAAGATATGATTAAAGTGTATAAGCTGAAAAATTAAAGATGGTGTTTGTGGAATTGTAACATCTATAAATAACAAGCCTTGATTAATCAATGTGCAAATGAATATGTAACATCCTCATGCATTGATCAGCGACCAACTTCAAAGATCCAATTAAATTGTAACCTCTCTTCTAATAACTAGCAACCTAGGAGTTATAACACTAGTAATCATGCAATAATTGTAGTTTTTGATAAGTATTGCAGCCTATTCCTATATAAAGGGGACTCACACAATGAATAAAATAAGATGAATTTTGATAAAAAAAAAAAAAAGGTCACTTTATGTGAATTTGAAAGCTTTGCTTCTTTTTGGTTTTGGATTAAACCATGACTTGATCTTATCAAAAAACTACATTTTTTATGGCGATCCTCTACCAAGCTAAACATCTTCCTTAGATTGGGATTTTGTTTAGTTACCATTTTCGGTCTATTTCCATCATTCTTTAACCTTAATAACGAAATCCCCGCATTATTCACAAATATATTCAAATCAAAATTATATCCCTTTTTACCTTCATCAGTATGTCATAGGAATTACTTGTTACTTTCACTCTATTACATTAAAAAAAAATGACCTATTGATCTAGCTGGGAGGCATTTAACAACAACTCCAATTTAATAATGGTTTATTGCATCACCAAAGGGATAAAAACTATTTACTTGACATTAAAAAAACATGAAACTTTACTTATAAAGTAATCAAACAAGTTTATATTTATAACATCTAAGAGAAAAAAAAAAAAAAACATTTAAGAGAAGAAAAATATGACTCAAATTTCCATATCTTTTTATGCTTTGATAATCTTTTTTTCTCTTTTTCTTGTTGTAACCAATGGCCGAAGTAATTCTTGCATTATTTTCGCATTTTCTTCTTTATGTTATACATAATATTTCATTACATTTAAGTAATATTCATTTTATTTTTTATTTTTGAAGGAAGTAACATTCATTTATTATTATCTTACTATACTATACAGATAAGACGTGCAACTACAGTAGTGAATGTCTATTTCATAATTGTCCCCTTGGTTGGGTTATGAAGTGTTTCACTTATTTTTGTGCGTGCTCGTAAGTCTATTTGAATCTTGAACCCTTTAATTAATCTTTTTTTTTTCTTAACCAATGGAGGACGAGAAAATAAACAAACATAAGACCCTCCTATGTCGATTTATAATTGTGTGTTAAGCTATGATAAATTGGTATGGTGTATAGCGTAAACATTAATGTCTAAAAAAATAGTCTTCATAAAAAAAACTTGGCAATGCTTGAAATATTATCTTGTGTTGTTTTGATATGAACAATTGTGATATGTGATTATTCCCGACCATATCTATGAACTTTCTCTAACTAAGGAGTGAAATATTATCATTCATCATAATAAAAACGATGGTATTTTTGTCCATTCCCATGTCATTTTGCTAATTTGATGATTTGGTAGTGATTAAGTTGGTCAAAGGACGAAATTTTAAATGATTAAACAATGCAAGGGTAAATTGCCAGGATTAGCGATTACAGAGACTAATTTTTAAATGACGCCTAATTGTAAGGACGAAACACATCATTAAGCCTGAAGTATATTAGTGTACATTTTGATATGTTTATGTCTCCTTAACCATATTGGTGCTATGTATATGTGTTAGTGTCTTTTGAACTATTTAAATGTGCAATATGTTCAATATTTTACTAAGTGTGAATATACGACTAAATTTAAATATTTTTTCTACTACTAATATACCTTGACATGATTTGATTAAACCATCCTTCGTTGTATGTGTTAGGCGCTTGTAACAGGAACATGTACGAATCAACATTCGTATCAAGTCAATTTGTCGGTGGCTATTAAAGATGTTTATCTATTTTTTTTTTTTTTGGTAGAAGATGTTTATCCACTTTATTTTGTATTAATAAGTTCTATCCATTAATATGAAAAATAGTATATGTTTGATATAAGCATATAATTTAATTGTATGTCATAATTTCCCTCACACTTTAATATATATTTTTATTTGATCTTAATGGAGATGGGTTCCCGGGCCTGATGGGTTTAATGGTTATTTTTACCAAGTCTTCTGGGAGTTAGTTAAATTTGAATTCTAATTTGGTGGTTTTGATTCCTAAGGTGCCTGGTGCAGATAAGTTCGAGAATTTTCGTCCTATTGCTTTAGTAAATTTCAATACAAAATTATTTCCAAAATTTTGGCAGGTTGTCTATTGTGGCTCCTAAAATTGTCTCTTATAATCAAAGAGGTTTTCTTTTAAATAGTCCAAACGCATAATGCCTATGCGCGGTATTTTAATCATAACTCAAGTTCTAAAAATTTAAATGGAGTTCAACCAAATTAAGATGAATGTTAATATTCATATCTACGACTTTTATGAAGACACTTAAACCTAATTCAAAACAGAAAGTGGTAGAAAAGTTGATTTTCCTAAGCCGGGGGAAAGTGCACGACCATGCTGACCTATGTGTAGTATTTTAATCATATCTTGAGTTCTAGATGTCGAAATAGAGTCCCATCAAAACCCAATGAAATCTAACATCCATATTTACAACTTTGATGAAGCAATGAAGCAAAATACAACATTGTAAATGTCAAAGGAATTCTGAACCTTTTCTTCCATATCATTATGAGTCTAGTTACACAATTAGTGTAACAATTAAAATACAAAAAGAAAATGCTTGTTGGAAACGAAGTTGATCCATTTTTGCATAAAAGGGATAGAACAATTTTATAAGCTCTCAAACTCAACTTGGAGAAATCCTATTAAATTTATTTTAGAAACAAAAGGAGAAGATTGCAATAAAATGAACTTTATGAGTTGTTTTCAAATTAACCATATTCTATACCTATCAAATTTTAGAAAATGGAGAGAAAAAACAATGAAATATCTTTTAATTATAATTGTTGTGTATGTTTTCAAATTGCAAAGTTGGGAAGCAGAGAAATCGTGACACGATTTTGGTAATGTCGAGAGCTGGTTTTCAGGGCGTCCAATCGTGACACGATTTTGGGAAATCGTGACACGATTTTTGGCTTGTTGGGCAAGATTTTCAGGATAAGGTTGGTCGTACCTTTGATCGAACGCATCAATCGTGGCACGATTGGGGAAAAACGTGACACGATTTCGACGCAGAAGACAGCTATATAAGTGTTCTTTGCAGATTTTGAAAGAGAGCTTGAAGAGAGAGAAACTTGGGAAATCAAAGGAAGCAACTTTAGGGTTTAGGGTCTTTGATTAGAGTTCTCTTGGGTTGGGAAACATTGTAAACACCTTGGTGAGTGAAAATCATTGAGTATCTTGTTCATTGGTGAGATTGAGAAAAAAGGGTAGAAATTAGGGTTGTTCTTTGTGAACTTGTCAAAGCTAATTTCTTGTAACCCTTTTGTATCTCTTCGTAAGAACTCATTGATAGTGGATTGGAGAGATCAATCTCTCCTACAGAGTAGGTCAAGTTTGGACCGAACTAGGTGACCAATCTTTGGTGTGTTTGTTTCTCTCTTCTCTCCTTTTATCTTTTGCTTGTGGTTTTGTGCTTTTCACTTCCTAGATTAGATCTAGGTGCTGTTATTGTTGATTATTGCTTGTGTTCACTTTGATATTGGTTACTACTTTCCTTTGCTCCACACATCATAGTTTGTATTGGTGTGATTTTGAGACCGGAATTCACAACAATAATCAAACAATGTTAGAATTAACTTCATAAAATCTATTACTTTACTTATATAAAAGTTAATATCCTATGAATTACCATTTTTGCCCTCAAGAGGGGCAATTTGGTAATTCAATTATTCATTAACCTCACCTCATTATATATATATATATAATATTCTATATTTTATTTTATATTATTTTCTTTTTTATTTTATATTTATTTTATAAGAATAAAAATAATCATAAATTCAGTTGTTTCTAAACTGTTGTTGTGGGAGATTAAAACACCGTTTGACTCGACTTTTTTTCAATTTTTCTACATTTTTAAGGAGAAGTTAGGCCAAAATGTTTGATACGAGCCAAAATTAAACCACTCAAATTAAGTACTTACTAAAAAAAGTATTTTTTTAATGCATAAAATTGAATGGAATGAGCTTTGGCCAAAAGTTGTGGAATGCTATCTCAAAAAACTACTTGTCGACAATTTATTTTACAAGCACCTCTCTTAAACTCATGTTGGGAACCTTTTTCTTTATTTTTTTAATATTATATTTCAATATGTTTTTTTTTCTTCCGTTTAATTTTATTTTATTTTTTGAACCGTTCCATTTAATTTTTTAAGGAGGTTCCATTTAATTTTATTATCTTTTTTTCAAGGGAATTTTATTATCTTTTTTTCAAGGGAATTTTATTATCTTTTTATCACTCAAATATTTAATTTCAATATAGTTTAATCATCACAACCTCACAAATATTTTTATTCACGTTGTCTTTTAATGATACCAAATATTTTTATTTTCTATCTTCAACCTCGCAAATATATTCACACACGCTAGCATTTAGAGTAATATTTTATGTCCGTATGTCTGTTTTTTTGTTACGCTAATGCGTATAATTTTTTTTAGCGTTGCATAATGCATATGATTATTTTTATAAAATTTTGATTTTAATTAAAATACAAGTATAGATGCCTAAAAAAATTATACTTATATATATTTTGCACCTTTATATTGTAATAAATTATACATATATTTTTCTTATTAAAAAAAACTAAACATGTATGTTTCAATGACACCAACAATGTAGCAAATATAATGTCAAATAATATAAATTCTTATCTTTTTGAAAGTCACCAAAAATATGGTATTCTTATAACAAAATTTGTTAATTTGTGTTAAGATACATACTGCATCACTATTGGAAAAATAACTAAATTCAATCCTGACCAATTTGGATGGTATTATAAGAGTTGCACCAAATATCCAAAGGAATCAAAGTCAAATGGTTTCTAGCTATAGATATACATGCGGACAGGATGTTGATGCTCCATTGACTAGGTTACATATTTAAAATTTCATGTGGTAGATTAGTGTTTTTTGTTTTGCACATTTATAATATGTCTTTGAATCTATCCATTTTATCAAATACAAGGTTGTTGTGCAAGTTGTTCATGATAGTCACAAGGCTAAATTTGTGTTCTGGGATAGTGAAGGTCTTCAGATTATTGGTATTACTGCCCAAGCTCTTAGGAAGACTATGCAAGAGGTATCCCTAATTTAGTTTTCATCTTATTTTTCGCATGGTTGATAGATATTATAACTTATGTAATTGTATTTTTTTATGAAGGTCGATGAGATGATCCTAAAATATACCAAAAACATCTATATAAACTACTCGGCCTTGAGTTTGTGTTACGTGTCAACCATCATCCATACTATCATCAATCATTCGTTTTAGGTGTTTCCCGTGATCCCGTTGTCATCAAAAAAATTAAGTCTCATCTTCAGCTAGAGAAGCAACAACTTGATGAGGTTCTTTGTGTCTGTCGTGTTCTTTTTTTAATAATTGATTTAACTGTTTCTTTTTCTGGCACTTATATTTGGTTTTCATTTTATTATTGTAGAATGTTATCTATGATAATCCAACCCAGACATTCATTCTTGAGAAGAATAATGCTTCTGCTAAGTGCTCAGATTCCCTTAACACTCCTACGGTATAATAATTAAGCACATTGAATTTCTCTGTGATTTGTTATTGTAATAATTAATATTATATTCATTTTAACTATGAAAATTTTATCCTTATTGTGACAACATTCCTTCTCTGCTTGTGGTGAAAATGATTTGGAATTGCACTCATGCAAAGCGTTCGTCCACTTAAAAATACCAAGATGACATTGCATCTGATGCCTATAATCCAATGCAATTGTCTTCCACTAAGTTGGCCAAACACATCATGAAGGAGTGATTGACCTTTTCTTTGTCTGCTTTTTTGAAAACATGTCATAGACTCTTGCAAAGTTATTTGACTTTCATATATAATTAGATTCTGATATGTTAGTCAGGATCTCTAACTAGAAAATAATGGTTGTGTCCAAAATCTAATATGATAAAGAAATCATGTATGTAAGTTGAACAACATTTTTTTTTAATTTTAAAGTTTTTTAGCATGTGAAACACATAAGATTGATCATAATTTATGATTTCTATTTCTGCCTCTTTAAAAAAAAATAATTGGTTGAATATAGTCACCAATGAACAAGAACAGTTGAACTCTTATTTATAATTGGTTGCATAGGACGGAAAATATTAACTTTATCAGTGCATTATGTCACCCAATTGATTTGTCTATGATCTTAACCAATATTCTTAGAAAAAATGCATCAACATTGTTGAAACAAATGAAAATTAACATCTCTGTAAAAAATTGCTAAAACATGTTGCATACATTTAAAGACAAAAATGTTAATAGCATTCCATGAAAACACATTTGTAGAAACAATGGTGTTACGAACTACATAATATAACTTTCATGCAATGACACCTAATTTTAATCATTGAAAAACATTAAAATGTTTACTATATAGTTGCACCAGTTTTTATTGATCAGAGTGAAAGAGACACTTTTTATGCATAAAAGTTTTATAATGCTTTGTGTCAGCCCCTTAAAGAGTAGAATAAAAAGGTGCTACATTGTCATCGAGGGCATTTTCAGGATATGTCTTTGGCAAAATCGGAAGATTAGAATTCAAGTAATTATGCGTTTATAAGATTAGAATTCAGATGCTCTAAGCAGTGGTTTGTACAGGACAACTACACATACTTATAAGTTGTTTTTCCATATGAGGACCAAAGTGAGTGTTGTTGAGGGTCCCTTGCTTCCCATGTTTGGATTAACTTTGACTAATATAGTTGAGGTTAACCATCAAACCGTGGACAACGATTATTTGATTGGTTTATTGTTTTCATAGAGTTATCTACATATATTCCTAATTTGCTTATTTTCCTTATGCTTCCCTTTGTTATTGTTCCTTTTTTGTTATGATTACCTCTTTCTTTTCTTAATCGTTTTTGTTGTTTAGATGACATTGGCTGTAATATTGGAGGTAAGGGAGTATATTAAGGATGGGAAGATCACCAAGATGATTTTGCTTCAGCTAACTGATCACATGTTGATATCTTATTTTATGAGGCATGTTAAGATTTATCTTCGTTTTGTTTATAGAAGGGACCATCGTTTAAACTTCTGTTTGGTTTTTGTCACAAGTGGAAAATGTGAGATTGCTCTGTTTGGAGATTATGTGGATCACTTGAAACAACTCATGGCCAAAGTTGATGAAGGTTTGCATGTGCTGGATATGCAGTTCACAAAAGTGAAGATTTTCAGTGGTGTGTTTTTGGTCTATTTCTTCTAAACATTTTGAATTTTTAATGTATGAATATTCTTATAAGTTTTGTCATTGGTTGAATTTTTGTAGAGAATGGATCCCCGCAAAATGTAGTGAATACTACCCGAATTATGATCAATCTGGATATATCAGAGGCTGCTGAAGTTAAGAAAGGGTTAGTTATTTTATTTGGATTGTTGTGGTTTTTAATATATGTTCAGATTCTGATACACATTAATTAAATATGTATGTGTTGCGTTTGTTTACGCCTCAATGACTGCATATTGTATCAGTTTGGATGTTAATTCAATCGGAAGTAGCCCACTGTGCCGCTTATTGGTCCGAGGGGTAAACCATCGATAGATGAAGATTTCTTGCATCTCTATCCAAAGAAGTCTATTGCAGAACTAAAGGAAGTTAGGGTGAGTGATACGTTTATATTTTGTGGTACAATTGATGGTATAGTTGAGGAATAGGAATGGTGGTACCCTTCTTTGATTGAAAAAAATTATCATTGTCATGGTCGTAAAATTACTATTTTAAACTTTAGTCCTTTGGCCGTTTGATACTAATCAATTTCTTTTTTGAATAAATGTTTGACTTACATGTTCATGGAGCTTCTAGAGGAGTTGAGTTAGGAAGTTTATACAGAGATAAATTGCACTAATAATATTGTAAGAAAGTTCATGTTAATTATACAAAAAACATTACCAACAATCATATTTAATCAAATCTCAACTTCTATAGGTGATAAGTGAAACTGTTTAAAAAAAAGAAAGAAACTCGACGAAGTTCAAATTTATTTCTATGCCCTTTACCCTGCATTGGTTCCAATTAGTTTCAACCTAATTATGATCATGTTTTCCTGGTTTCATGAACAAAGTATATCCTCTTTTCATGAATCAAGACTTGGTAGAGCTTTCATAAATATTTTGGTAAATATTTCTTTTGGAATAATCTTTTTATAAGATACGTTATTCAAGCCGTGCGAAGCACGGGTTTGTAACTAGTTAAATAATAAAATAACAAAATGGAAACCGAGAAGGCTAATCTCAAAAGAAATAACTTATTCCTTATTGTGTTTAGATCCTTATCCATTTGTTATTCCTATATTAAGAACACGTAAGCTACCATAAATTTATTTGTAAGAACACGAAAGCATTGAATATAGAGGTGTGTTGCTCCTACTTTGTGCTCATAGAAAGACAGGTTCATACCTTGTAGGGTTTATCCAATATAATTGAACTTACTTTGGTTTAGGATTGGTGATATATGATGTATTTATTTACTTAGAATATATCATTAGTGGTATTCTCATTACATGCTCAATGGTAACACATCAAATGAAAAAAGAATGTGGCAGGAAAAGCATCATTTACCGATGTAACAAAGTATAGAAAATCATGGATTGTGAGATATCTTATAGAGGAGGACTATGCGGTAATTATTTTTCTAGAGTTTGATTAATTTTTATTTCCGATTCCATATTCTAAATATGATTAAATAGTAATGCATGATGATTGTCATGTAAACAGTGGCGTTGCCAAGACCTTGGGTTAGGAGGTTCAAGTTTTTTGAACTTTGATTAATAATTAATATGTATGCGTGTATGCATGCGTGCCTGCGTGCGCGCGCGTGTAAACTGTAATTCTCTTTTACAGGGTTTCATGTTTTGAAATCGTTGACAGTCAGCTCATGCAGATTGTAGACTAAACACATAATAATTGTATAGTATAAATTAAAATATGGCATCTTAAATTTGTAATTTATAAAAACAAAATTAAAAACGAGAAAAGGTATATTATCTACACACACATTTATTTGAAGCGCTTAACCTCTCTTTGAACCCTTCTCCCAATTTTAGACCTTTTTTTTTACTTACTTGTAACCATTAAAAAGCTAAGATTTGATGATGACGTAGGAATATAGGACCACAGACAGTAGGTAAATAATAGGAAATAATCCAAAATCTTTTATCTTTATAGCATTATACATTCGGACTATATTTTGGGAAACAAAGTGACATGTACTTGAACATAGGAAATGTGAGAAAGAGACGACAAAGGAATACAATGAAGTTTGAAGAAAGAAAGAAGAAAATTATCTTAAAAAAAAACATTTCATCCCTGTTTAATTAGTCCTCAGACCTCAATGCTGCCTCCTCCGGGTCGCCGCTGCCTCCACCACTGCGGTTTTGTAGTGTTCTACTATGAACTTACTTTGGTCTAGGATTAGTGATATATGATGTATTTATTTACTTTGAATATGTCATTAGTAGTATTCTCATTACATGCTCAATCGTAACACATCAAATGAAAAAAGAATGTGGCAGGAAAAGCATAATTTACCGATGTAACAAAGTATAGCAAATCATGGATTGTGAGATATCTTATAGAGGAGGACTATGCGGTAATTATTTTTCCAGAGTTTGATTAATTTTGATTCCCGATTCCATATTCTAAATCTGATTAAATAGTAATGCATGATGATTGTCATGTAACCAGTGGCGTTGCCAAGATCTTGGGTTAGGAGCTTTAAGTTTTTTGAACTTTGATTAATAATTAATATGTATGCGTGCGCGCGCTCGTGTAAACTGTAATTCTCTTTTACAGGGTTTCATGTTTTGAAATCGTTGACAGTCAACGCATGCAGATTGTAGACTAAACACATAATAATTGTATAGTATAAATTAAAATATGGCATCTTAAATTTGTAATTTATAAAAACAAAATTACAATTGAGAAAAGGTATATTATCCACACACACACACACATATATATATATATATATATATATATATATATATATATATATATATATATATATATATATATATATATATACATATATAGACACACACACACACACACACATACATGACCTCCGTAATTTTTAAGCGTCGTTTGAGTATAAATTTTGTATTTTTATTTAACTGTCGTTTTAATAGTTTAAAAGTACAATTTATCAATTATACACTTTCTCAATTATTCATACTTACTCCTTTTCAATAAAATCAATTAAAGTTATGTGTTTGGTGTCGCCACCACTCGTTGGCTTAGGTGTCATCATCACTCGCCACCAAAACCACTTCTTTCAACAATATTAATAATGAGTTGATTATTCAATGATTTTAAAACATGAAACCTTGTAAAAGACAATTACATAATACACGCGCGTGTATGTGCGAGCGCACACACATATATATATATATATATATATATTAGTTATTTATCAAAGTTTAAAAGCTTGAACCTCATGACCCAAGGTCTTGGCAACGCCGACTATAATCAGAATTAAACTAATCTCCTAAACTTAGGTCATTTTAATTTATTCTAAAACTAACAATCCCTAATAATAATCCATAATCACTCCTTATTTTAAGTTTCCTATCATACCACTTAATTTGATAATGCTCACTGTTTCTCTCTGTGCTTGTTTGATCTTCAATTATGACAGGTTGAGGTTTATTATCATCGTTGACATCAATTTTGGGACAGTAATTGTTAGTTGTTGTCCTTGTTGGTAGATTTTTTGTGGGGACTCATATGACATCATTGCTTTTTGCTCTTTTGATTTTCCCATACAACTAGGTATAGTCATGTAACCACGACCACTTCTCCAACAATGCTGATGTATATAAAAGAAATCAAAGTGAAAAATATGAGTTTGACATTCTTAACCAAAAGTGTTTGATTTTAATGAATGAAACTTTAGAAAAGAAACAAGTTGTGAGAATGAAAAGCGTGCATAATTATCCAATTTAATCTTTCAAATTGTAGTCGTTGTATAATACCATCTCTTAAATTAAAAAAACTTCAAAATAATTCTTGAAATTGAAAAGCATTGATCACATTAATCTTTTCTAAAAAAATATTTAATGTAGAAATTCACTAATCCAAAAGGACTATTGTTGATGCGATCAAAGATTTCCAGTTTTGTATATTATGTTGAAAGTTCGGTTAATATCATGTATCATAGAGTTTAATGTGTTTGATTTTAGAGACTAAATTGATTATCTAGTTTGCAATAAATTGAGAAGAGTGTTAGGAATACACTCTAGGTTGCTATAATATACCTTCCTAGGTGGAGTTTCTCTTTGAGGAAAATACAAGCCAAGGCTCTGACTATAATCATTCGCAAAGGAGTAAAAGCAGTAACAAAAACAGGTCTCGTAGTTTTAATGACATAGCCTTGCACATAATATTGAATTGATGAGGTTAATATTCCTTGTGTAAAACATTAGAAGAAAGAATGTCAGGAAAAAAAAAATTAGAATACTTGCTTAATGTTGTAACTTAGACCTAACTTCTTAAAAATAAAAAATAAAAATTGAGTTGGGTTTGTTAGTTCAGATGGGCTCATTGGCCCATTATTGATAGGTCATTGCTTTTTAGACCATAACAATTGTTCACAAACAACTCAAATTTGTTGTTGAACGGTAGATAACTACCGTTCGGCCCTTGATAGGTGCCTAATGAGCAATGTCCTTATTGAAATTGTTACTGATCGTGTATACTGAAGCAGATGAAGAGTCATAGTTCATGTTGGTTCGATTTCAATGCTAGCTATCTTATTGGTTATTTAATACTTAAATTCTTTTTGCCTTTAGATTCCTATCAATCTAATTCGATTTCGGTTGTTCTAATATATTAAGACATGTAGTGTGTAATCAAAGTTTAAAAAGGAAAAAAATATATATTACATACACACATGTGTGCGCACGCGCGCGCTCACACACATAAATATATTTGAGTAGTAGACTCAAAGAGGAAAAAGAACCTTTTTGAGTTTGAGTGTGATACTGATCTAAATTCAGCATTTTCTCTAAGTAGTTGTACTATAGTCCTCATATGCACCAACTCACAATAACATGATCTAACCGTGTAACCTGCCCGCAGATCTAGTAACCAAACCAAATAGCATAATGGGAATTAACTTTTGGAGATTGTTAAGTAGTAGAGGGAATATTTGCTTTGCAAGCTTGATTGTTAGTTCCAAATGTTTAATTATTCATGTATGAGTAAATTAAGGATGTACTATTTGCTATATGTTAAGGAGGTGTGCTTAAAAGCTTATTATATCTTTTGTCATGTTGCAGTTTTAATGATTTGTATATTTGTTTTTTCTATGTAGTTTTAAGGTAGAATGACTAACTCAGGAACTATTTGATACTATCAAACATTATCTGATAGTAAATTAACTATTTGCCTATCCTACACATGATTGGAGGATGTTATTCCCTAATGCATCAGTTACTCATTTGACCAGATATGCTTCAGATCATATTCCTTTGTTGCTGTGACTTTGCTCCAAGAAAACCAAAGATGAAGCATAACAGACATAAATTGATCCGATTCGAAGAATGTTGGTTGCGTGAGTCAAATTTGAAAGAGGAGATAGCACGAGCATGGGAAGATTCAGGTACTAATTTGAGCAACAGAATCAAACGGTGTGTCGAAGACCTCGCAAGAAGAGAAGCAGACAGATACGGTGATGTGCCAAAAAGTATCAAAATCACGCAAATGAAGTTGGACAAGCTGAATCGTTCTGCCGATAATGAGGGAGTGGCTTCGGAAATAAGGAGACAAAAGTGATTCTTGATGACTTGTTAGAGAGTGAAGAAATTTGATGGGCTCAAAGATCTAGAGCGCTTTGGTTGAAACATGGAGACAAAAACACAAAGTTCTTTCACTAAAAGGCATCCCAACGAAAGTCAAGGAATTCTATTGGGAGAATTAATTACATATCAGCATGATAGCATGTGATTGCATATCATATTTAATTCCTAGAATATTTCCTAAACATATTTAGCTCCGGTAATATCTCTTGTACATAACTAGCTCATAGAATATCTCATATACATAATTAGCTCCTGATTTTTGGTAACGGTAGCATGTGTACACTGTGTATAAATGATTCTGTTGATTGCCAATGAAAGACACAAGTTTGCCTTCTATCAATTTCTTTATGGCATCAGAGCGGGTTGCAAAAACCCCAATTTGATTTCTATCCAAAAAAAAAAAAAAAACCCAAATTTTGTTTTCTTTCCGCCGCTATATTTCTCTCTGCCGGTATCTAACAACATACCATGGCTGGGAATAAAGAGGAAAATGAGAACGAGAAGAACCAGATCGATGATACAGAGAATGGGTCGAAGAAGCCAAATGGCGATTCAAACGGAAAAAAGCATGTTGGTATCGATCCAACCTCACCATTCTATCTGCACCCTTCCGATCATCCTGGTATGAATATTTGTTCAGTTACCTTGAAGGGTGATAATTATCAGGAATGGGAGACCAGTATGCGTAATGCTTTTCGCGCAAAACGCAAATTGGGCTTCTTGAATGGTACTGTGACACAATCAGATGCAAATGAGATCGAGGATTGGTGGAGTGTTAACTCCATGCTCGTAGCTTGGATTTTTCAATCTTTTGAATCTTCCCTTCGCTCTACTATTACTTATTATGATACGGTAAAAGAGTTGTGGGATGACCTACATCAACGCTTTTCTATTGGCAACGGGCCACGAATCCTTCAATTGAGGTCAGAATTGGCTCGTTGTAACCAAAATGGTCAGAGTGTAGCTGCTTACTATGGGAACCTAAAGAAGATTTGGGATGAGTTGTCCACATATATAACAAGTAGAGCTTGCACTTGTGGGAAGTGTACTTGTAAGTGGGCTGCTGATTTGAGCAAGGAACGTCAAGACGAACGAGTTCATCAATTCCTGATGGGATTGGATGATGATATGTATGGGACGCTTCGTTCCAGCATTATTGCTCAAGATCCGCTTCCTCCGCTGAACCGAGTTTATGCGTTGGTGGTGCAAGAGGAACGCCACAAGAACATGACGAAAGAACGTGATGCACGAACCGAGGCAGTTGCTTTTGCTGTCCATGGCAGTCCTTCAACTTACAGTGGAACGAAAGCAAGAAGCAATAAATATATCTGCCCAAGTTGTGGAAGAACCGGACATGAGGTAACTTCTTGCTTCAAGATCATTGGCTATCCGGAGTGGTGGAATAATGGGCGAGGGAGTGGCAAAGGTAACGTCAAAGGTAAAGGTGTTGATTCTAGTACAGGACGTGGTCGTGGCAAAACTCCTTTTGGTGTTGCCAATGCTGCTCAATTTGCACCAAATTCTGTCTTGACACACCATGACAGAAACGTTGTTGGTCCAACCTTGACAGATGATCAATGGGGAACCATCTTGAATATGTTTAAGAGTTTAAATAATAATAACCCCACTTCAAATGAAAAGCTGATGGGTAAGTCTTTTTCTCCATGGATATTGGATACAGGGGCATCTTACCATATGACTGGTGACAAAAGATTGCTCAAAGATCTCTCAAATATTTTTCCTTTTCCTGTTGTGTTGCCTGATGGAACACATAAAAATGCTGTCCAAGAAGGGACAATAGCTCTTGGTGACAATATGACTATTAAGCATGTTTTATATGTTCCTCGATTGACTTGCAATTTGATATCTTTTGCACAACTGATCAAAGATTTAAATTGTGTAGTCACTTTAACTGACAAGTTGTGTGTGATACAGGACCGCACTTCGAGGATGGTGATTGGAATGGGTGAAGAGAGGGATGGGGTCTATTGGTTTCGTGCAGCGGTGCCGAATACTCACCTATGTCATGCAACTGAAGTTGATTCCTATCAAGTGTGGCATTTAGGCATGGCAATGGGGCGGGGTGGGGACGGGTTTTACCTTCCCCGTCCCCATACCCGATTCTCATATACTTACCCGTTACCCTACCCATATCCAACGGGGATGAGAAATTGAATCCCATCCCCGTCCCCGACGGGTTCGGGTATCCCCGCCCCATCCCCGTCCCCGCATTGAATAATTTTTTTAATAAAAAATATAAGTTTTTTTTGCATCCCCAAGAGCAACGTTGTAATACATTATCCAACAATAAGCTCACTTTCACATTTGTTAGACAAAATTATTTAGTTGATCCTTTAAATATCAATGGTAGTTTTTATTAACATGACAATTATCAAACAAAATAACATAACATATCAACATAAAGTAGTTTTTTTACATTTGGGACGGGTTTGGGTATGGGAACCCATACCCAAACCCAGTCAAAACGGGGAAAATCCGTCAAATTGGGTTTGGTTCGGGCGGGTAACCACGAGTATGGGTTTTGTTGCCATGCCTAGTGGCATCGACGACTTGGTCATCCGTCGCCACAAATAGTTAGTTTACTTCCTTTGGTTAGCATTAGTGATTGTCGAAAAAATAAAGATGAGCCATGTGATATTTGCTTTAAAGCAAAACAAACTCGTGTATCTTTTCTTGTTAGTTCAAGTAATGAAAATGAATTATTTGAGTTGATTCACTGTGATGTATGGGGTCCATATAGTGTTTCTTATTCATCTGGTGCTTCTTATTTCTTAACTATTGTTGATGATTGCTCTAGAGGCATTTGGATTTACTTGATGGCTAATAAGTCAGAAGTTGCAAAATTAATTAAGAATTTGTGTGCAATGACTAAAACCCAATTCAATAAGATAGTGAAATGTATTCGAAGTGATAATGGGACAGAATTCACATGCCTCCAACATTATTTTGCTGAACAGGGTATTTTGTTTGAGACATCTTGTGTTGGAACCCCCCAACAAAATGGGCGAGTAGAACGAAAACACCGACATATTCTCAATGTTGCTCGTGCCCTTCGGTTTCAAGCAAACTTACCTATTGAGTTTTGGGGTGAATGCATTCTTACAGCCGGTTATCTTATGAACCGTACTCCTACCACAATACTACAAGGTAAAACCTCATATGAAATTATCTTTGGTCACCCTCCTATCTATAATCATATTAAAACTTTTGGATGTCTCTGCTTTGCTTCCAAAATTCCCCGTGACAGAAACAAGTTTGCAGCTCGTAGTCGGAAGTGTATCTTTGTTGGGTACCCACATGGAAAGAAGGGGTGGAGATTATACGACATTGAAAATCGAGATTTCTTTGTTTCTCGAGATGTTGTTTTTTATGAAAATCATTTTCCCTATAGTGAGCCTCCTCCATCTAACCCCAATGTTACAGATTCTATGAACCCTGCTGTTTATGAAATGGATTCTGTAACTCCCACAACATCATTGGACACTGCTGATACACATGTTGAACCAACACCCCCTATGGACTCATCATCTAGGGGGACAAATGAGTTGTTAGCTTCTGCACTTATCAAAGAAAGGGGGAGTGATCCTATTATGTTAGAAGCATCATCTGCTGTTTCTCTTGATGACACTAATCGTCCAGTGGCACCATCTGAAAGTGACATTCGACGTAGTTCACGAGAACGCCAACCATCAGTGCTTTTGAAGGATTTTGTTTGTCATACAACACGCTGCTTAGATCCCCCCTCTTCTTCATCTGCTCTATCCATGTCCTCAGGTACACGTTATCCTATAGCTAATTATGTCACTTGCCAACATTTTTCTGCTTCCCATGCTCGTTTTTCTAGCTGCAATAACTGTCGGACATGAGCCAACATGTTTTTCTGAAGCTGTCTGAGATCCTAAATGGCGTGGTGCCATGCGCAAGGATATAGAAGCACTTGAAAATAATGGCACGTGGACCATTGAAGATTTACCCCATGGAAAGAAGGCTATCGGGTGTAAGTGGGTGTACAAAATCAAGTACAACTCTGATGGCACGATAGAACGTCATAAAGCACGACTCGTTGTTCTTGGTAACAATCAAGTTGAAGGTATCGATTATAATGAGACTTTTGCTCCTGTTGCTAAGATGGTTTCTATTCGAGTTTTCCTTGCAGTAGCTATTGTTCGTGGATGGGAACTCCATCAAATGGATGTTCACAATGCTTTCCTACACGGTGATTTGGACGAGAAGGTTTACATGTCTCTTCCTCCTGGTTTTTCTGGTGCTTCTCACGGAAGAGTATGTCGTCTTCGAAAATCACTTTATGGTCTTCGTCAAGCCCCTCGTAACTGGTTTTCTAAGCTCTCTTATGCGTTGAAGTGCTTTGGATTTGTTCAATCTTATGCTGATTACTCGTTGTTCTCCTATGAAAGAGTCAATCACATTCTTCATATTTTGGTATATGTGGATGACTTGATCATTGCAGGAAATGATTCTGGCTCAATTTCTAATTTCAAGGCTTATCTGAGCACTTGCTTTCACATGAAAGATCTTGGTGTGCTGAAGTACTTTCTTGGTATTGAGGTAGCTAGGGGACCAGATGGCTTGTTTCTTTCTCAACGTAAATACGCGCTTGATATAATTTCTGAATCTGGTTTACTTGGAACAAAACCTTGTGATTTTCCCATGGAACAGAACCATCAGCTGCCTCTTGCTGCAGGCCCTGTTTTTGCTCATCCTGATCGTTACAGACGACTTGTTGGTCGCTTGATTTATCTCACTATTACTCGCCCAGAACTTTGTTATGTTGTTCATACTCTTGCACAATTTATGCAAACGCCAAAAGAAGACCATTGGAATGCTGCACTTCGTGTCCTTCGCTACTTAAAGAGCCATCCTGGCCAAGGTCTCCTTCTTTCTAAGGACAGTGCTTTACGTCTTACTACTTATTGTGATTCAGATTGGGCGACTTGTCCTTTGACTCGTCGCTCTCTTAGTGGCTATTTTATTATGTTGGGGGCCTCTCCGGTTTCTTGGAAAACTAAGAAACAACCAACTGTTTCTCGGTCTTCTGCTGAGGCCGAATATCGCTCTATGGCTACTGCTAGTTGTGAGCTTATTTGGCTCAAATCCTTGTTAAAATCTCTTGGTGTGCATCATTTGTTACCAATGCGATTGTTCTGTGATAGTCAAGCGGCTCTTCATATTGTTGCAAATCCTGTATATCATGAACGTACCAAACATATAGAGGTTGATTGTCACTTTGTGCGAGATCAAATCCAAGCAGGCAACATTGTTACTTTTCATGTTCGCACACATGAGCAGCTAGCGGATATCTTCACAAAGGCCCTCGGGAAGCAACAATTTCAATTTCTTCTTCGCAAGTTGGGCATTCGAGATCCTCATGCTCCAACTTGAGGGGGAGTATTGGGAGAATTAATTACATATCAGCATGACAGCATGTGATTGCATATCATATTTACTTCCTAGAATATTTCCTGAACATATTTAGCTCCAGTAATATCTCTTGTACATAACTAGCTCATAGAATATCTCATGTACATAATTAGCTCCTGATTTTTGGTAACGGTAGTATGTGTACACTGTGTATAAATGATTTTGTTGATTGTCAATGAAAGACACAAGTTTGCCTTCTACCAATTTCTTTAGGTGGATCATATAGTTGACGATCAAGGTGTCTCTTTCACTGAGGAAGAAGATATCGGTAGAATTTTGTCTAGCTTCTATCAGAATTTATTCGCTTCGAGTTCTCCCAATAGAGTGGATGAGGCAGTTGAGGTGGTTAAGAATAGGATATCGGATGAGATGCGTGCCATCTTGGATGAAAGATTCACAGAGGAGGAAGTCTATTGTGAAGCAAAAAATTTAAAAGCACACTCTGCACCAGGTCCGGATGGTATGCCTGCAATCTTTTTCCAACAATTTTGGAGCATAGTAGGCAGAGACATCACTTCCTTTGCACTAAATGTACTAAACGATGGAGTGAATCCAGGTAACATTAATCATACTTTTATTTGTCTCATTCCAAAGAAAAAGAAACAAAAAGTGGCGAATGATTTTCGACCTATATCTCTTTGCAATGTAATATGCAAAATTATTTCAAAAACTATTGCAAATAGGTTGAAAATCATCCTCTCCAACATTATTGGAAAATTTCAAAGTGCTTTTGTTCCAGGGCGTTTAATTACTGACAATGCATTAGTGGCTTTCGAATCATTCCAGTGGATGAGAAAAAAAAGAGTGGCAAAAAGGGGTGTGTAGGCATCAAACTAGATATGGCAAAAGCATATGACCGGATAGAATGGGAATTCCTTATTGCGGTGTTGAACTCAATGGGTTTCCCTCAAAAATGGCAATCTCTTGTGTTGAATTGTGTTTCTTCTGTGTCTTTTTATGTGTTGCTTAACGGTAGCCCTTGTCAAAGTTTTATTCCGCAGAGAGGGCTTCGCCAAGGGGATCCTCTATCGCCTTACCTGTTTATTATATGTGCAGAAGTGTTTTCAGGTCTTTTGATTAAAGCACAAGAAGAAAAAGTCTTGCATGGGATTGAAATTGCACGTGGAGCTGAAGGCAAATCGACATGTACAGAATAAGCAGCGGAATAAAATTCTCGATTTACTTTCCTTGGATCATTACGAATTGGAACTTGAACCAGTGATTCGATTGTTACCTTAGAACGATTGGTCTGAAAACGATCGGTGGAATCTGCGAACCGGAATCACGATCACAGCCAAGCAAATAGCAGAGCCTCTATCAAGTCCACACGAACAGTGCTCCTCCAAAACCTCGGTGCTAGCCAAGAAGACGGAAGTCAGAGAACTAGGGTTTCTGCAAAAGAACGTAACCGCAAACTGTTGCACTAGGGTTCTATTTATAGAACTCCTTATGTGCTTTGCAAGTCAAACTCGTTTTTGACTTCATTAAGCCCAATACGAGTTTAGTAAACTTTGCTAAATCATTAGCATTATTTACTAAGCGCACCCTTTATATAAGTCGTACTTATACATATCTCTTTTGACTGTTCTTTGTGTGTGACCCTTTAGGTTCTAGTCACGTTGGCAATAATATTAAATCCATTATTTAATATTATAAACAATGAGCGGTATCTAGCAACACATCATTGCTACCCAAGTGACAAGAATGTCAAGTGATCTGACGAAACCTTTCATGATAATACATATGTGTATAATTACTCCTTTGTCTCAATATCTTCATTGATCCCAAGGCATAGATAGTGTCACCCTTGTATAGATCAATGTTCATTTATCTTGATTCCGAAATATACTATTTAACGAATAAGTCCAATATCTTATATTGACTTAGTTCGGCATGGCCATGCATATTTATAGTCATATTTCATCAAGAGGCCTAAAGATATATCTCCTGTTTATGAGGAGGGACAAATCCCATCTAGGACACTCATGACCCTCAGCATGATTCATCAAGTGCCCATCAACCAACGTTATTGTTATCCTTTTACAGACAACGTTAGAATGGCAACAAAGCACTTGAGTCCACATCTAGAGATCATAGTGGTTTCAGGTCTAAGAGCGATATACATTATTATCATTGTGAGAATATCTTATGACAATTTCATAACTTACTATGTAGTATTCTCACAGTGGGTCAATCCAATATAAATATTATTCCTAATATTTATATCTATGTATAGACTTGATATCTCATATCTATGACCCATGAGATGCGGTCATCAGTCTACATACATAATAGTCTCGACGCTTTATTATTATCCTTTATTCATATTAAAGCTTTGACTACGGATACATTTAAGAATAGCGTTCTATAAGATAATGTAATCTCATGATTAAGTCACACTTAATATATTATTACACGAACTATCTATTCTAAGGACTTTATTAACATTATCTAAATATAATAAAGAGTGCCATATATTATTCAATAATAAAAGTCATGATACATAAGATAGGTTTAACATAAACTATTGGCCTCTAGGGCTTACACCAACAGGAGCCCCCAAAATAAGCCATCTTTTCTTTGCAGACGACATTCTCATATTTTGCAGGGACTCTAACCAAGATGCCCAGACAGTGAAGGGTATCTTAGAGCTCTATCAAGCAGCCTCAGGCCAACTCATTAACTTGGAGAAATCAGAAATTTCATTTAGCCGAAACGTTACAGAAGAGAGAAAAATCATGTTCTAAGGTTGGATGCAAATTAAGGCGGTGGAATGTCACACGAAATACTTGGGCCTCCCGGCTTATGTTGGCCGCTCCAAGCAACAAGTATTTGATTTCGTCCAAGAAAGAGTCTGGAAGAAACTAAAAGGATGGAAAGGAAACTTTCTTTCCCTCACAGCCAAAGAGGTGCTTATCAAATCAGTTATACAAGCAATCCCCACTTAAGTTATGAGCCGTGTCAAACTGCCGGATGGACTGTGTGATCATATTGAAGGAATGATTAGCAAATTTTGGTGGGGTAGTAAGCAAGGTGAAAGAAAGATTTCTTGGTTATCTTGGAGTGTACTGTGTAATGACAAATAGGTAGGTGGTATGGGCTTTAGAACGTTAAAGGACTTTAATCTAGCCATGTTGTCCAAACAAGGATGGTGAATGTTGCATCATGGAGAGAGCTTGTTAGCCACTTGCTTAAAAAACCTCTATTTTCCAAGGTGTAATTTCCTTCAGGCCGGAATAGGCTTTAATCCGAGTTTCACGTGGAGAAGCATTGTCCAAGCTAGACTGGAAGTTATTGATAAAGCCGGTTTGTGGAGGATAGGCAACGGCCAAAATGTGAGAATTTGGGAGGACAGTTGGTTACCTCACCAATATGGTCACAAAACGGTGAGTTTTCGGTTAAATCTGCATACAAATTTCTTAAAGACAGGAGAGAAAGGTTGAACTCAAATTATTCTCACTGCTCTCTTCAAAACAGAGTGTGGAACAAGCTGTGGAGAGTCAAAACAATACCTCGACACACTCATTTAATTTGGCGCATTTTGCATAACAGGCTGCCAGTGAAGTCTGCGTTGTTTAATAGAGTTCAATGTTCTCCCCTCTGCTGTTTATGTGACCAGCACCAAGAAAGTATTAACCATTTATTTATGTAGTGTGGCTGGTCTAAAGCAGTTTGGTTTGCATCGCCACTCGGTTTAATCTTTGATATAAATGGAGGTGAGCAGATATTATTTAGTACTTGGCTTGAACATGTTGTGGAGCATGAGGATAATTGTACCATCCAATTGGTATTTGAAATCTATTACGAGTTGTGGACTATGCGGAATAGAAGGTGTTTTGATGGCGCTACATTACCTAGTCCTGAAATAGTGAGTCAAAGAGCAGGTGCTGCAGTTTCGAGCTTCAACGATGCTTCTAATTTTCTGCAAAATCAAAGTTATCTTCCTATATGCTGCATTCTGCTGTTCGGTGGTTACCTCCCAGTCCCGACCATTATAAGTTGAATGTCGATGCTGCAGGCCCAGATGAAAGTGGCAGTTGGGGGCTCGCGGCTGTTATTCGAGATTCCAATGGAGTAGTGATGGCTACAGCATGTTGGTATCGCCTTTCTCTACCTGATTCTGATGTGGCAGAAGGTCTAGCCATGTTGTTGGGGGTTGAGTTTTCTAAAGACTCGTTGTTCCGTAATGTTGAAGCAAACTCAGACTCAACAAATGTGATTGAAGCCCTCAATAATAGGCACATGCAGTACACATATTTGGGTGCCATAGCTATGGAATGTTCACAGTTATGTTCTAGTTTTAACAATATTAACTTTTCTCATGTTAGAAGAGAAGCTAATCAAGCTGCTCATTATTTAGCTAAGTTTGCAATCTCTATTTCTTCTGATCTTGTTTGGATCAATGAATCTCCATCTTGTATTGATGCTATAGTGGCTCTTGATATAATGCCACTTTTTGATTAATGAAATATCAGGTTGCTGTCAAGAAAAAAAAAATATACGCTAACCAACTTCCAAATTCATTATATCAAGAACAAAATCTTCTAAAAGAATTTTTCAATTTTCCTTTGGGGAAAATTGTGTTGAGTAGGTTGACATGGTCGTCTTTGCATATATGTTATGCATATTGTCTCGTGGTCATTAGAATGATATACTGACATTTTAAGCCGCTTTCCAGGATCCGATTGTAACTCTTCCAAATTTAACTTGTTGGTGTTTATACGTAACTCATAAAATAGGAAAGGAAAAACTGAAGCTTTATTGAATAAAAAACTGCTATCAAAATACAAAGCTGTGACTTAAATAAAAACAAATACCGAGTAACTAACTCCTAATCTTTAGCCACTACTTTATTAGCTAATTTAAAAACTGAAATATTAAAACAAATTCTCCTAAAGACTTGGTCAATCAGTGCAGCTGGCAGTCACAACTGCTGATACACACGTTCAACACTCCTCCTTGTATCAGTAGTTGGATATTCCAAGTTTCTCCCTTAGTAACTCAAACCTGCCTTTTGGAAGAGCTTTTGTAAAGATATCTGACAGTTGGTCTTCAGTCTTGCAGTACTTCAAACACACATCACCATCCTTTTGAACATCTCTGAGGAAAAATAATTTAATACTAAAATGCTTTGTTTTACCATGAAAGACAGGATTTTTGGAGATGGCAATGGCTGCCTGGTTGTCCACCATTACCTCAGTAGTTTCCTTTTGCTCTAAATGTAAATCAGTTAGAACTTTTCTTAGCCACAAGGCCTGATTAACAGCTGCTATGGCTGCAATAAACTCTGCTTCAGCTGTTGATTGTGCAACAATTTCTTGTTTTTTTGAACTCCAAGAGAATATCCCTGTCCCATAACTAAAACAGTAGCCTGAAGTGCTTTTCATGTCATCTAAAGATCCTGCCCAATCACTATCAGAGTAACCTTGCAACTTGAATTTTTCCGATCGACATAACTTAATGCCATAATTTAAGGTTCCCTTGACATACCTCAACACTCTTTTTGCTCCTTTGAAATGAGATTCTTTAGCACAATTCATGAATCTTGAAAGAACATTTACAGCATACAAAATATCTGGTCTTGTAGTTGTAAGATACATTAAGCAGCCAATTAAACTTCGGTAGAGTGTTTCATCCACTTGTTCTTCTTCAACATCCTTGCATAGCTTCTCCTTTGGACACATAGGAGTGCTCATGCTTTTACAGTAATCCATATTGAATTTCTTTAACATCTCTTTTGCATACTTCCTTTGACAGATGAATATATCACCATTTTTCTGCTTAACTTCCATGCCAAGGAAATAAGACATTTCTCCCAAGTCTGACATCTCAAACACTTGCATCATATCATCCTTGAATTGTTGAATCAGTTCAGCACTGCTGCCAGTAACTAGGAGATCATCAACATATAAAGAGATCACCAAAAAATTAGCTTCATCACCTTTGATATATAAAGTGGATTCACTTAGACTTTTAACAAAGCCTAACTGCACTAAGTACTCATCAATCCTGCTGTACCAAGCTCTTGGAGCTTGTTTCAAACCATACAAGGCCTTCTTCAATAGATAGACCTTATCTTCATGCCCTTTCACAACAAAACCTTCAGGTTGCTCAACATATATTTCTTCCTCTAGAAATCCATTTAAAAATGCTGACTTGACATCAAGATGACATATTTTCCATCCCTTTTGTGCTGCAATAGCTAACAACATTCTAATAGTATCTTGTCTTGCAACTGGAGCAAATGTATCAAAGAAATCTACTCCAAAAATTTGAGCATACCCTTTAACCACTAATCTGGCTTTATGCTTGTTGATTGATCCATCTGCGTTTAGCTTTGTTCTAAACACCCACTTCACCCCTATGACTCTTTTGTGCTCAGGCCTTTTAACAAGTTTCCAAGTCTGGTTTTTATCAATCATGGTAAGCTCCTCCTGCATTGCAGCCCTCCATTTGGGATCTTCTTTTGCATCCCAATATCCTGCAGGTTCAAGGATTGCAACATTGCATCTTTCATAAACATCAGAAAGCAATATGGTACCTCTTACAGGAGGATCATCAACTAACTCATCTGGATTTTGCAAAGGATCAACTATTGGGTTATTTTCTGTATCATTCCAGTTCCACTGCTCATTCTCCATGAACTGCACATCCCAAACTTCAAAAGGAGTCTTTCCGTCTACTGCTTTGGTGGGAAGTCTGTTAAGTAAAAATACAGCTGTGCTTGCAGCCTCTGCCCAATATTCCTTAGGCAACCCTTTCTCATGAAGCATGCATCTGACCATTTCCATTATTGTCCTGTTCTTCCTTTCACTCACTCCATTTTGTTGAGGGGTGTAAGGAGCTGTAAGTTGATGCTCAATGCCTGCCTCCTCACAGAACATAGTGAATTATGTTGATGTGTACTCAGTGCCATTGTCAGACCTCAAAACTTGAATCACACAGCCACTTTGTTTTTCAATCCAATTCTTAAATCTCCAAAATACCCCAGCAACTTCTGACTTGGACTTGAGAAAAGAAATCCAACACATTCTGGTGTAATCATCTATAAAGACAATGTAGTATTTGCTCTCATTAAGTGAAGTTGTTCTTTGCGGTCCAGCCAGATCTGTGTGAATCAGTTGCAGCTTCTCTGTTGCTCTCCAGGTTGCTTGCGTGAACGGTAATCTTACTTGCTTACCATACTGACATGCCTTGCAGCTTGGTAATTCAGCATCTAAGTGAGGCAAACCTTGAGCCAAATTCTTTCTTTGCAAATTCAATACTGCTGCATGATGAAAATGGCCTAATTTTTTGTGCCATATCTCTCTACTATTAACAATAGCTGGATAAGCTATTTGCTCCTCCTTCATTGGATCAAATGAAAAACTTTTGCTTCTCATTTTAATGCTGAAAGTTACCTTATCATTGACATCTTTGATCAAACATTGCTTATTTTCAAAGATGACTTTAAATCCTTTATCAAGTAATTGACCCACACTCAACAAGTTTTGATCAATCTCGGATACATATAAAACATCAGAAATTAGCTTTGTACCTGTGCAACTTTCAATGGCCACGATTCCTTTTCCTTCAACAGCAATCAGTTTACCATTACCGATTCTGACTTTTGATATTTGTGATATGTCCAGCTCTCTGAATATTTCTTTATCATGGGTCATGTGATGGGTACAACTACTATCCACTAGCCAACATTCACTTGAGCTACTACTTGTAAAACATGTTGCTACAAACAACTGCTCTTCCTCTTCTTCTTCTTCTTGTTGATCTTCAGCTTAAGCCTCATTACTTTGTTGAAAATTGCTTCTGCAAATTCTCTCGTGATGCCCAAGTTTGTTGCACTTGTCACACTTCACATCAGGTCTTCTCCAACATTTGAAAGGAGGATGACCGAATTTTCCACAATGCTTGCAAGGAGGAAATTCTCTATTTTTTTCTTCATTTTTGTAGCTAGTGCTTCCAACTGCTTCTTGTTCGTTGAAACTCTTCTTATACTTATTTCCCATGCTCTTTTCTCCTTTGTTGATTTTTAATTTAGCTTGTAATGCTCCTTCCACTGAACCTTCAGACCTTATCATTCTTCTTTGTTCTTGGGCCTGCATAGCATTTACAAGCTCCGCCACGGTAAGCTTTGACATGTCCTTGGTATTTTCCAAGGAAGTGATGGTTGCTTCAAATCTTTCAGGGACAGTCACGAGTATTTTCTGAACTATTCTTGAATCAGACAATTCAGAACCAAGCAATCTTACTTTGTTAGCAATGCTAATAAGTTTATTTGCATACTCTTTAATTGTTTCAGACTCCTTCATCTTTTGCATCTCAAATTCTCGAATCAAATTAAGCGCTTGCATTCCCCTAATTCTTTCATCTCCTTCATATTCAGTTTTAAGGAAATTCCATATTTCAAATGTTGATTTGATGGTCATAATTCTGGTGAAGATTTCTTCTGAGACAGCAGCAAACAAAGTAGCTCTTGCTTTTGACTTTCTTGTTTTCCTTTCCTTGTGATTTTTTATCTGAGCCATTGTTGGATTGTCTGACAAAGGAAGAACTTCGTAGTCCTCCTCAACAGCTTCCCAGAGGTCATTTGCCTCTAAGTATGCCTCTATTCTTGCTGCCCATATATGATAGTTTTCACCATCAAACACAGGTAATGGTAGGGCTTTGTAGGATGTTTCAGAATCCATCTGATTGATGAAATGAAAGGTAGTGTTTAAGCTTTTATGGTGGGTTTCACTCACTTCACTCACAAGTCCCTAAGAAGAAGGCTCTAGATACCAATATGTTGGTGTTTATACGTAACTCATAAAATAGGAAAGGAAAAACTGAAGTTTTATTGAATAAAAAACTGCTATCAAAATACAAAGCTGTGACTTAAATAAAAACAAATACTGAGTAACTAACTCCTAATCTTTAGCCACTACTTTATTAGCTAATTTAAAAACTGAAATATTAAAACAAATTCTCCTAAAGACTTGGTCAATCAGTGCAGCTGGCAGTCACAACTGCTGATACACACGTTCAACATAACTTATCATGTTATTTAGAACTAGATTCTTGCGCATTTGATGGTGTAACCGTTCCAAATTTAATTGAACATGTTGAGAATTAGATTCATGCTCATTTGATCTGAACTTTCTTTTTAAAAAATCTCTCCATAATCTCATATAGCAACAAAAACAAGGTATGTGAGTGATTAGCAACAATACTCAACATATAAATCATCCAACATATAGTAAAACACAAGCAATGAAGTAAAATACAACATTCTTCAATAGGAAGGCGCCAAGACCCAGGCGCAAAACATGCTCAGTTAAACAATGAAACCAAATTTGTTTCAATCACATTTTGGTTCTCTGGATCTCTTTGATGTCCTTTAGGTCTTACTGATTTTGCTCTTTATCTTGTCGTAGATATTGCATTTTCAATACTTATGGAAAATTCCTTTTATTCATAACTACCTTGTTTTTGTTATATAGTTATTTTATGCTAAAAGCATTCATAGAATTACGCTATCTCCTTTCATATTTATTTTCTTGTAAAATTTTACAAGAACTTGATGTGTTGAAAACATTAGCTTAAGTTACTTTGCATTGTTATCATCTTCTTTTCACATGAACAGAAATTAGGAAGATCCTTCACTTCATATTACAACAACAAAGCAAAACAATAAAACCAATTTCCAAATACTGCAATTACTATCATTGTTGATTTTACACTAGCAATCAATACTTAAATTGATTGCAATCAATACTTAAATTGATGTGAATACCTATACTTAAATTGAATATAAAAATGATTTAATTCATTGTTGATTTTACACTAGCAATCAATATTCAATCATAATCAGGTTATTTAAAACCTTAAATTTTAACCATAATTATTTCTTAAGTCCTTTAACTAAATTATGTCTAAAGTTTCACATACGAATGGTTGCAATTTATCGACAATGTAAAACTTAATAGTATGCAAAAATCAATCTAAAAAATATACACAAAGATATATTTTTTTTTTCACATATAAAGTCTCAGCTAATTTTCATTAAATATCACATAATCAAACATTTAGGAACATCAGCATAAAGCTCGGAGCAAGCATTATTACGATCACCGACTAAGCATTATTACGAAACTCAATTTCATTACTTCATTCAAGTACAGGACCAGAAGAAAGTTATCAACAGGCTGAAAACATAGTATTCTAGGATTTGATTTTACTGATAGGAAAATGCTAACGCATATTAAAAGCTAAACGATAGGACACAAGAGCGTCTTAAAAGCTGTCCAAAGTACTTGATTCGACCACACACATCTATCTCCAAATCAAATTACAGCTCCACATGTACACCAGTACTATCCTAAGCTATCAGGAATGGCAGGACGGTCAGCATAAACGCCTCATAGGAAAATGTTGCAGAGCCGGTATACCCTGTATCCTTCTCCTTGAATTTGTCCGTTAGTCCCTGAAATACACACAAACTAAAGTCAGATATTTTGTCTTGCCAAAAGGAACATATCGTAAATTAAATTATAGCTACCTAAGTTAGAACAAAATTTATGGCTCATACTAGGATATAAAACCAGGTTGAATATGTTTCATGCATTCAACTGAATAGAACAAAAAACAAATCACAAAAAGGAATGTGTACTTTTGTAGAGTTGACTACCAAAAAAAGAACATCATGCCATCATGAAACCATAGGAGATTGGAAGTGAAAATCAATCTCTTGTTACACGTGGCTGGCTGCTAATGATAAAGCTAAGCAAACGCATTACATATCCATAATTCACCAAACATTCTTTGTGATAATAATGTTTTGCTTTTCAACGCAGAAGTTTTAATAACACACTAACAGCAAACATTTAAAAGGTTGTGTATATAGTTTTGTTAGTGTACTATGAATGCAATTCTATCAGCAGTGCCTAATGTTATGCTACCGAAGTCCTGAAACCCCTATAACTTTCCTTTTGCTTATTTTCTTTTAACACATGGTCTCCAATAAGAATAGTAAGATGTAATTTTAATTGCAGAAACTGGTAAAATTATAAAATGTGTATTTCAATAGCTCACCTTCACAGTAAGACAACACCTGCAACAGCAAACAAAGGAAGAGAATCAATTTAGCAATCCATTTTACACCAAAACAGACAAGGACAAACATAAATCATAGTTCTGGTATATAGGGAAAATTTCAACTTTATTGAAGGTTTCTTCAGTTTAAACAATGAAAGTTGACTTCAAACTAAAAGACATAAACAAACAAAAATATGAATATATCAATATAACAAATTTTTTAAGTGGTTGGGTTGGGAGATCAAATGGTATAGTTCTTTTGTTGGTAAATTGGAGGATTAAAAAAACATGATTACTGCTTTTCAACTAGTTGTTCTTGTGTTAATTACTACTTTGTCCATTTTCATCGAAAATTCAAGTGTCCAAGGCTTTAGAGTTACAACTTTCATCTCTTTTTAGTCATAATAAAATAACATACTGTACCTCTGGAAAACAAGACACCTAGACCAAATCCTTTTTAATTATATAAAAGTAAATCCAATAAAAGAAAAAGAGTTGTAGCAAAGCAATACTCGATGAAATTGTCATATTCGACGGCTTTGTTTTTGCCACCAGTTTTGTCAAACTTGGAGACGAGCAAGTCCAATACCACAGGAGAAACAGCATAACCCAAACTCAACAGCGCATCTCGCAACTCATTTGAATCAATTTTGCCACTCCTATCCTTGTCAAATCTCTCAAATATTCCCTGAAACAACAACCAGTTAGTTAGAAGAACACTGTTTCATAAGGACAGTATAGTTTGTCTAAGTGTGTGTTTGGCTAAGTATTTCATAAACATAATTTTGAAAGAATATGATTTAGAAGAACTAATTTAGTTAAAGCTAAGTTTTAAGAGAAGTAATTTATGAGTGTATATTTTCCCTCAAGCGACAAGTTTGATGCAAAGCTTGGTATAAAATTTTCAACCCTCATGCAAAAGTTACCATCATATTAATGTTGATTTAAAATAACCACCACACCATATTGATTTTCACTATAATCATGCTTGATAGGTAAAATCAATGTTAACTCTTTCCATTTTGAATTCAAACACACACTAAGTTGAGAATTAAGATTAACTAGGGGAAAACTTCGAAAAAAGGATGAAAATACCCTCCAGCTCTGAAGACTGTAAAATAGAGAAGTGAATTCCTTGGGTCCTGCATTACAAAGTCCAAAATTCAAGCAGTGAAGAATGAAGATGGAGAAAAGTTTTAATTACAACCAATCATTGAACAGCACGTTAGATTAAGGGAAGCAGAATATATTGCATAAAGAATAAAACAACAGTAGCTAGATAATAGATATAAATATAAATAAATAATCTAATTTCTGCAAAAGTACAACTTGGACATCGAACTAGGATATCTATAGCAGATATGGTATCTGTAACAAGGCAGTTACAGGTTAAACATTTCACATACTACATATCAAGCTCTGGATTGAACAGTAAATAATAATGCCAATTATGAGTAATTGCTGAATGTGCATAAGTAGGGTTTGCTGAACATTGTTTTATAAAGTAATTGATTTGATTAAAATTGAATTCGAAACAAAGTAATTTATATTTGAACGCTTTTAAGCTAGGAGGATGATGTAAAATCGTGTTCATTTTTTAACTATTCAAAAGATATTTTTTACCACTTCTAATCAAATCAAGGTTGAAGGCAAAATTAACTGTCTAATAATAACCACACCTCAATGGCATTATACTAAAATGGTGAAACCACGTATAGACTCAAATTCCCTCTATATAATAGATTCTAGCATACTAATGCAACACTTTAACTTATATCCTACTAAAAGAACAATCTAGTAGCAGGGGAAATAGTTTTCAAAAATAAATCCTTAGAGGTTTTAACAAACACTGGGTAATTTTTCACAAATATCAGTATTAAATTGAAACAGCCAAGTTTTAGAATATAAAATTAATTTTCCAACTGTTGTAGCCTAAAGTCGAACCTTGTATGGAACTTTTTTGGAAAGACAAATGTTAGTATGGTGGTGTATGTTAGAGTTATGTTGTGTGTGGAGATAGTAGAACCCTCAACCTCCTTATCAATTATCACTCAACTCCTTAACTCTTCAATCCCAACCACGAAGTCAACCTTAGCGTATGTTTGGAATGGCATCAGATTTGGACAAAATCGCGTTGAAAACGACGGCAACCCAGAAGCTTGATATACTAGCTTCAGAATTCTCACGGCAACCGTGCATTGGGACGCGGTAATGGATTGGCAAATGTTTATTCAAACACACACTTAAATTCCCAAACATGTATCCATTTATCATACAACTCGTTATAACCAAAATTGATTCTTTTAAAGTTTCCCCAAGAGAAATAACAATCCCTTAAATCTTTTTACCGCAATTGTTATAGATCGCAGTAAACAGGGGTGCTCGGAGAAGGCAAGGAAGTTTACAGAGCTTTGAGAGAGATTTAGACTCAAATGGAATCATATTAACAAAAGATGGAACTTGACTCTTCTAAAGTGAGCAAATAAAGGGTGTCATTTCACAAACTAGTGTTTTGTTATGATATACTTGCAATATCCACCTCTGATTTGTTGTTAATGAGTGCTCCATAATACTCTACTCTCTAGAGGAGTCGGATCGCAAAAAAAGTGTGATAGTATCCATTTGAATCCTTTTTTTTTTTATGGCAAATGTTAGTATGTTAGTTATTATGTAAGTATTTTTCTCCCTAGCCAATATTCGAACCATGGACCTTCGCTCCTTACCTCCTTTAATCCCTTAGCTCAATCAAGTTAGCTTCCCATCCTCGAGTATCCATTTGAGTCTAATTGTCTCTTAATGAACTTTATGGTTCATTACAGAAAGGATATTAAACAGCTAAAACTAGTTTACAATGGATGACTTATAAGCTAGATTATAGCTCATAGTGGGTAAGCTAGCTAACTGAATTTGTAGTGTTTGGTAAAATTGGCGATTGAAGTAGCTTATAAATGTGAAAAAACACAAAAAAATGTTCATTTAATTAATATTTATTTCTTCCAATTAAGAAGATTGTAGGGGTAAAATGGAAATAAAAAGTGACAAGTTATAAGATTTAAGCTATAAGCTACTTGAATTAGCTTATCAAAAACCACTATGAACTCATAAAAATAAGATGTAAGGTCGTGTAAAATAACAGTTATCAAACAGGTCTTTTCAATTATACCAGCTTATAAACTATAAATTAAAAGCTCAGTTTTATGTCTTACCAAACATAGCCGTAATATAATTTTTTATTATATGCAGGATTATTAAATAAATAAATTAAAACACAAATAGACTCACCAACAAAAATAGTAAAATTTGCGTAAAAAAACAAAATATTTTAAAAAATAAAAAATAATAAAATAATAAAATAAAATAAAATACTCTTTAAAAAGAAAGTTAGACCCCAAAACACACACGTGGAATAAAAATACGAAGCAGCCGCGTCCAATGGATCCTATTATAACAAAACGACAAAAAAAGTCCCCGCGTACGCAACTTAATTCTAAATAAAAGCATTTACTATACGCCTTTTCGAGAGCAGAGCAGGTAAACCAAATCGCATGCAATTAACTATAACGGTCAACCATTTAGTGGTGTCATAGTACGATTAAAACGCGTATGACAAAGGGTATAAGGGTCATTACAATGCATGCGTACTTTATCATCGTACGCCGGAAAACCCATTTCCACAGAGCAAATTAGCAGAAAACCTAGTTTCACGAAATCGGAATGAAGAGGAAAAGGTACGTACCGATCTTCTTGACATTGGTGTTGGTGAAGTGATACATGAGAAGATGAACAGTTCTCAAACTGAAGCTCTGATTGTAAGAAGACAAAGCCCTCTGCAATTCTTTATCATCGATCAAACCACTTCCATCTTGATCCGCCACTTGAAAGCATGCAACGATGCTTGGATCGGTACCGGGAGGGAATGTTGACGGAACCAGTGAAGCGAACGGGCTTGCGTACGCCGGTGGTGGGTAGGTAGCGCCACCGCCGCCGGAGGAGTGAGAATCTTCCTTTGGTGGTTTCTGGTAAGGGGCGGCGTAAGGAGCGGAGGGTTGGCCGTAGGAGGTGGGGGGTGGTGCGCCGTAGGATTGAGATGGCGGTGGTGCGCCGTAGGATTGAGATGGAGGAGGAGCGCCGTAGGATTGGGATGGTGGATGTGAGCCGTGGGATTGAGATGGAGGAGGGGCACCGTAGGATGATGGTGGATGTGAGCCGTGAGATTGGGAAGGAGGTGGTGCGCCGTAGGATTGGGAAGGAGGTGGTGCGCCGTAGCCGTAACCGTAACTGGGAGGTTGATTTGGGTAGCCGGACATGTTGAAGAGTGAGAGGGTTTGTTAGAGAAAATTATATGAGTGAAGAAGAGCAGAGACAAATGATAGTGGATTTTGTGGAGGTTCTGGATTTATATACAGCTACTCCTGATATATGCTGAGGTGGAATGGTTATGTGGTTTTAGAAAAAAAAAAATTGTCCTAAATTATACGTCGCTTTACAATACCAATGAAATATTTATGTTATTTTTTTTATTATATCCTTAATTATTAATTACTCTATCTTCTTTCAATTATTTCATTTATTTTTTTCATACCATTTATTAAGGATAATTTTGTAAAATAACTCATAATTTCTCTTCTCTACGCAATATTAATTACATTTTTTAATACTGTGAAATGGTCAAAACGTCTTACAATTTGGGACGGAGGGAGTAAAAGTTAGCAGCAAAATAAATGTAGTTATATTTTAATTTTCATTTAAATATGTTGTGAGTTTTGTTTTTTTCGATGAGATGTTCTTATTGTAAAAAAAATAAAATACTACTACGTCTAGTTTCAATCATAAGCAACATTATAAATTTTATATTTATTGAATTTTTAATGTATTTGATGTATATTTTTTGTCAAAAAAAAATGTATTTGATGTATATTTAAAATTAAATATACTTTTTGAGGGAAAAATTATATTTATTAATTAGTTAATGAATTTAAAAAGTAAACTTGTTTTATCTATAATTGAAATCGGAGGTAGTGCAGTTAAAAAAATTAATAAATTTATCTCATATATTAAGTGACATATGATTGACTATTTTATGCATGACAATGCATTATTTTTATCTGTAATATCATTAATTACTTATCAACAAAAATCCTAAAGAAGTGTTATATTGAAAATGTTTATCTAGACAAATCCAACAATATATTATGACTTATATACTATTATTTGTATGTGTGCATTTATAGAAAAATATGGTCAAAGTATCTCATTTGAAAAATGTACATGGTTAAATTAGTTCAATTATTATGGGACATATTGAAAAATATAGAACAAATTATTAGAATTATTAGGTTAATATAGTTCAATTAATAAAAAAAAATTATTCAGCTTAATAAGCATGGGTCAGTGGAGTTTTTTTCCACCATAGGAAAGTTGATAATGTGCATTAGATTAAATGTGGAACACATTCTTATATCACTCTCTCAACATTAGATTATTTTTTACACTATTTTCCACCCTCTCTCTTTCATGTCCCCACACCACCATAAAATCACATATTTAGCAACCACTTTGACCACCATACACCATCCATTTCTTACGATTGTAACAGTTCCAAGATGAAAACCAATTTTCAATAATTAGACATGAAAAAACTAAAATCTATCATTAATGTTGAAAAAAGTTGTTTCGGTATCAATAACCATGACATCACGGTGAATATGGACAAACGATTTAATATGTTCTTCTTTGGTGAATATGTTCTCAAAACTAAAATCCACCATTCAAGAAATTTCTGATCCAAATTTTTTTATGTTCTTCTTTGATGTGATTTAGATATGGGTTTTTGTATGGGTTGATTATCTTGTCTTTATGCAATTAGTCTGTTTGAACTGATTGAATATGGACAAGCGATTATGGCAACTGAAGCTCCTAAGCAATGGATACCCATTAAAGTTTTTTTGGAGGTGTAATAAGGTGGGTCTGTTGGAGTGTTGGTGGCAACAAAGACTTGAGTTTACTGGTAGTGGTGAAAGGAGGAAGATAAGTTGAAGACAAAGTGGGAAAGATACAATGTAGGCAGACTATGATAACATCTATACTCCTTTTTAATCTAATGATCCAAAATAAACTTTTCCATGGTGGGAAAAAACTCCACTTACCCATACTAAACCCCGCCTAATAGGATGCGTGGAATAAGATTTATTTGAATAACCAACACTTTTTTTTAACAAGGCAAAATGAAATTATATTACCAAAAACAATAGCAATCTCTTAGCACAAGGTGTGGATAGAAGACTACTACCAATATACAATGAACTAAAACAAGAGGAAAAACCCACCGGTGGTTATCCAATGCCCAAACAAGCTAAAGGACATGACCACCACATATGACTTCCAAAAACAAAAGTGACATTTTTAGCTTTAAGCCACACTAACGATAACAACTTAATTTTATCAAGCAATCTAGGAGTCTCGGTTACAACATTTTTAAACAAACGATTATTACGCTCACTCCAAATCATCCAAGTAGTCAAAAGCCAGATTAACTGAAGAAACGATCGCCTAGCTTTGGCAAAACCTGACAAACAAGTGAACTGCACTAAGTGATTAGAAATAATGTTGGAGTCGACCCCCACACAACCTATCCAGAGCCACAATTGCTCCCATAAACCCGCAAAAAACGGGCATGATAGAAATAAATGATCTGATGTTTCAATCGAACCACACCCTGTGACACAAAGAGCAGTGTCTAACTGTAAGATGCCTCTTGATGCCAAATTTGATTTCATCGATAACCGATCCCTCATAAGACGCCAAGCAAATATCGACACCTTCAAAGGAACCTGATGATGCCAAACCAAATCCACAGCACTATCCGTGATGGAATTGACAGTCGCTGTTAACACCTCATAAGCACCTCTAACAGAATAACCTCCTATAGGGTCAGGAAGCCAAATCCAAGAATCTGAAATATCAGTAAACAGAGAAACATCAAGCAGTAAAGTCCTACACTCCTCTAAGACAATCTCCTCCCACGCCCACAACCTCCGCCTCCAACTCCACCCCTCCCCTCCCCGCGTCAACCTCAAGGACAACATGTTAGCTACAATAGTATATTTGTCTACAACTAAATCGAACAACCTGGGAAATTGCTCTCTAAGGGGCGCCCCTCCACACCACCAGTGAAACCAAAACAACGTATCAGAACCATCACCCACCTTCCTACGCACACTATCACCAAACCAACTACCCCCTACACCACCATCACCATCTCTAATCCTCCCCACCTCCCTCCACCAATAAGAACAACTCCGGCCCCCAACCTCCAACCTCGCCATAACGGGCGACTAGAACATTATACCACAACCCTACTCTATTTACCAACATCCTCCAACACCATTTACCTAACAAAGCAAAATTAAACTCCCTCAACCTCCTAACCCCCAATCCTCCAGACTCCTTTGGAGAACACAAAGTATTCCAACCTATCCAAGTAATTTTCCGATGGTCCTCCCCCCCCCAAAAAAAAAAAAATTATTCAACAAAGATTCAATGGAAGAGATTATACCTGATGGAGCTTTAAAGAAGGAAAGAGCATAGACAGGAAAAGAAGTCAGAACTGCTTTCAAAAGGACCAAGCGACCACCGAACGAGAGAAATCGACTATTCCAACCTGACAATCTAGATTTAATTCTATTCACAACAGGGTCCCAAAATGAAAGACGACACGGATTACCCCCTATAGGTAAACCAAGGTACATGAAAGGAATCTTGCCCACTTTACAACTTAACACCGAAGCCGCCTCATTCAACCACGACTCAGAAATATTAACACCCACTAACAAGTTTTTATTAAAATTAACCTTCAACCCCTACAAGGACTCTAAAATGACAAGAGTGGCATGGAGAGCTCGAACATTAGCCCAGCTTTTCTTCCCTAACAACAGAGTATCATCAACAAATTATAAATGAGAAATATCCAACGAATTAACTGTCCCAACAGAATAACCTGAAAACAAGCGATTTTCTACCATAGCTTTCATCAAAACATTCAGTCCCTCAGCTGCCAGAAGGAACAAAAAAGGGGACAAAGGGTCCCCTTGACGAAGTCCCCTTTTAAGCGGGAATTCATCGGCAGGACTACCATTAACTAGCACGGAAGCTGTAGCTGTGCCAACACATTCTCTAATCCATTTCCTCCACATCACAGGAAATGACATGCACTTCATAACCTCATCAAGGTAACCCCAATCAACAGAGTCGTAAGCCTTTTCAAAATCCACTTTAAACAGCATGAGATCCTTCTTTAACTTAAAAACTTCATTAGCTATCAGAATACCATCAAGGATTTGACGTTTCTTCACAAAAGCCGACTGCGTCTCGGACACAACACTACCAATAACTACTCTCAGTCTATTAGCTAATAATTTCACAATAATTTTGTACATACTCCCCACCAATGAAATCGGACGAAAATCATTCAAACGCTGAGGATTATCCACTTTCGGAATAAGAACAATGAAAGTAGTATTGATACCTTTTGCCAACTTACCATTGCGATGAAACTCAGACACAAACCGCATGATGTCATCCCTTAACACACTCCAAAACTCCTTAATAAAACCAAAATTGACCCCGTCAGGACCCGGACTTTTAAAGATGTCACAGTCCCAAATTGCCTCCTTCACTTCGTCAACCGAAAAAGGTTTTATCAAACTCCCACCCTCAGTCACAGACAGCACCTGAAACCGAAGGTTAGAAACACTAGGCCTCACCACGTTATGCGCCATAAAATGTTGAGCAAAATGAGTGAAAATAACATTTTGAACAGGCCCAACTCTTTCGATCCGCTCATCCTCAACCACCACAGAGCAAATAGTGTTAAAACGTTGACGGGAAAAAATTTAGAATTCGCATCCCCTTCTCGCAACCAATGGTTTCGCGACTGTTGCCAACAAATACTGGTATTAAGCTTGGAAAGGGAATGAATCTTCGCCGAAATACTATATAACTCATCACATTCACCGTCAGACAGGTCCTCCACTTCCCCTTTCCCATCCAACACCGCCATGCGGTCTTTAAGATGGACTATTGATGCAGGTAAATTACGAGTATGAGACTCATGCCATTCCTTCAGGGCAAGTTTAATTTGTTTGAACTTTTCTCTTAAAACAAAACCACCCCATCCATCAACCTGCAAGGATTTCCATTTATCGGACACGAATTGATTGTACCCTGGTATCTCCGTCCAACATTTCAGGAATCTAGACGGCCGAGGTCCCCAATTTTCCTCATCCATAGACAGCACCAACGGACAATGATCCGACAAACCTCTTAACTGAGCCACCTGAATGCAATTAGGCCACTTCAAACCCCATTCCTCAGAGATCAAAAACTGGTCCAAACGACTCATCGACCTACCATCCCCTTTGAACCACGTAAAAATACGGCCAAATAAAGGTAAATCTATCAAAACATTTGAAGGTGAGAAAAACACAAGAAGGGGGGGGGGGGGGGGGGGTTGGATTGTGTTTTCTTTTTCTCAAAAATTCTTCTTCTGGTATCACTTCTGAAGCTGGTTGGGAATGCTTCTGATGTGATGTTCAGAATTAGATATGCAGCGGAATAAAAACAGAGCAGAGAAAAGAAAGAGAGACACAAGCAATTATCCTGGTTCCTTCCACAAACCGGAAGTAGTCCAGTCCCCCTTGCACTTCCAAGGAGATTTCCACTAAGAAATAATCACACAGATTACAACTGCTCAATACTCTCTAGTATGAGACTTCTCAAATGCTCAAGCACGCAGGCGAGAGACTTCCAATGCTCAAGCACTAAAGCAAGAGTCTTCTAATGCTCAAGCACGCAGGCGAGAGACTTCTAATCAAACAGAATTACACAGAAAATTGTTTGACTTGAACACTTGATATACAATCAGTGGTGTTCACAATACAATGCAATAAAGACTCTAGACTTAAGAATTTCTAAGATATATCAAATCAGTGCAGAAATTCAAAGTGCTTTTTAGAATCAAATTTGGCAGAGTTTTGGCGCTTTTAACTTGTGTTGATGTCTCTTGCCAATCTTCAAGTCTTCACTCCTTTATATAGAGGTGAGTAGAGAGACGTTGAGATTTTTAGCACGTCTAAAGAGTCGTTGAGTTCCTTTGATCATCCACCAGTAATCTTTTGCCTGATTTGGGTGTAGTCCTATAGAGGATCAACTTCAAATTCATTCCTATCTTGAAGGAACAATTCTGCAGGCAGAGCTGTTATTTTGTCTTGTAGCGAGGACATGCTCAGGGTCGTGGAGGTAGTGGTTGTACACTTGTACTTTGTCAACTCTTCAAAAAGGTACAAGCACCCAGTGCTTTCCAAATGAACGTTGGCACTTCCCTTTTGATCCTTTGCTTTCGTAGACGAGATTAACTTCAAGAAACAGCTCTTTGAGATTTCAGATTGAATCTCCTGATCAACTGTTGCTTCTGGTGATGATGTAGCTTCTGATGAAATCTTGCTTCTGATGAACTTTACTTCTGATGATCTTCTGCTTCTGATGACGTCATCACTTCAGAGGCACTTGAAACTTCAGAAGCACTTCATAGCTTCAGACGCAGTTTTTCTTCAGATGCTTTAGATTCCTTTGCTCTCTATTGTTCTTCCAAGACCTATTGAAATTGATTAACTTTGCCTATGGTCCTGTACACTTGAACAAATATTAGCAATAACCAATTGACAATTTTTAATACCTTGTTATCATCAAAACTCATTAAGGTTTATTGTAAAACACATTTTGTTCCAACAACATTATCCTCAATAAAAGTATTAAACGGCACATACTCTGCCGCTCCCCCATAGTCCAACAACGATCTTCTTTCCTCCCTACCCCGAACCGCGTTAAAATCACCGCAAACACATACCTTCTCCCCTTATAGTGCCCGAAGTCGAATAGACAACTCATCCCACAGAAGTTTCTGATCACTACCACTACAAGGGGTATACACATTAAAAAGATGAAATTTCTCATTAGAAGCTAAAAAGCACCCATGAATACTCAACACATGATCGAAACTTCCCGAAGACCAAACCTCCACCTCCGAAGTATCCCACACCGTCAGCAGAACTCCGGACGCCCCCTGAGATCACCGAAAAGAGAAGGAAACCGACTGACTATCCCAAATTGACGAACAAACCCAGTCATCATAGTAATGCAACTTACTTTCTTGCAGACACAAAATTAAAGGACGCTTTTCCTTTACCAGATTTCGGACCTCTTTCCTTTTTTTAGGGCCCCCAAGCCCCCGAACATTCCAAGATAACAACTTCATCGCCCACACCCTCCCCACCGCCACCCACTAACTACACAACATCCTTCTTCAAACCCTTAGCCCTTTCCTCACCACCTGCTACCCTCTTCTTCTTCCCCATCCCCTTCCTAGCTGAATAACCAACACTAGATTAAGTGTGTGTTTGGTATGGCGGCGGGGAGAATTGATTTTGATAGAATTGATTTTGAGAGAATTGATTTTGGTTAAAAGTGAGTTGAATGTGAATTGATTTATGTTTGGATACACTTTATTAAAAGTGATTCATGTGGGTTGATGTTGTTTGGATAGTTTGAATCAATATTGATTTTGAATGTATAATGACTAAATTATCCTTTTAATTGTATTTAAAACTCATTCTCATTAAAAAATTATTTCAATTTATCATACATGAATTTTATTGGTTCCAAAATTAATTTTAAAATAATATTAATTTATGTTATTTTTAATATAATTTTTTATCAATTGGGTGATTTTTAATAAAATAATATAAACATAAAAAGATGTAAAACAAATGACAAATTACACGATTGTAAACTAAAATATATTACAAATAGATAGATAATAGATAATATAAGTTCAAGTGCAATATAATATTGAAAATTATTACATTTTTAATTATTTAGCTTATACGCTATAATTTGATCGCGGATTGAGTTTCGAGCATGATCCATCTCTGAAGAAGAAGCTACATTGAAACTTTGGGATTGATTCAAGTTAGTTGATCTATGATCATCATCATGGTGAATGACTGTATTTTCATCTTCATAAAGATTAAAATCAACATCCATTTCAGCACTCCTTCTAATAAAGTTGTGTATTGCCATTGTTGCGACAACTATATGAACTTGTGTCTCATATTTGAACTTAGGCATGCTACGCAGAATTGCAAATCTATTCTTCCATACCCCAAAAGTTCTTTCAATTGTGCATCTTAAACTTGAGTGATAGTAATTGAATACTTCATTATGATTTTCGAACCCACTTGAACGTCTAAATTCAGGAAGATGATAACGTTCACATCTATATGGACCAATGTACCCTATTGGTGTTGGATAACCAGAATCTACCAAATAATACTTACCTAAAAATAAATTAATTATTAAAATATGAAAATAAATTAATTATTGATATAACAAATTAATCATATATAGTAAGGCAATGTATAACATACCTTGAGGAGGATGCGGAAAGTTAAGGTTAGCGGTAGTAAGAGCTTTGTCAAAAACACGGGCATCATGGGCAGTGCCTTCCCAACCAGCTAATACAAAAGTGAAACACATATTCCAATCACATACAGCCATAATATTTTGTGTTGGATATCCTTTTCTTCCAATAAACCTTGGTTGCTCACTAGCACTAACTACACATGACACATGTGTACCATCAATTGCTCCTATAGCATTCTTAAAAAAAGGCCAATAACGTTGATCATTTTTAATTTTGGCATGACATTCACAAAACATAGGATCTTCGGGTTTAATATATTTGAAGGACAACTTAAGGCATGCATGAAGTACACGATGAAAATGTCTACTTACAGTCTCACCCGAATGTTGAAATCTTTCTTGAATCATTCTATTACCGACACCGTGGCCTACAACGACCAAAAACATTGCAACCATTTCTTCAACCCCCATATGTTTAGAAGACTTTAAATCATGTTCCACCAATTCATGGCAAAGTTTATGAAAAATATGTTTTTCCATTCGAAACATCTCATAACAACGAGTGGGATTCCCTTGCAATATTTCTTGAACCCATGCATGACCTGTGAGCTCACTAGTTCTACATGGCTCTTTGCATAAATATTTTGTTGCATACTCACCAAGTAGTGCAGCCAAAATATAGGATTCTTCAAATGTATCATCATCTTCTTCTTCTTCTTGTGTATTGTGTTCCAATTGTTCCTTCCAAACATTCATTTTAATAAAGTGGACCTGTGTGTAAATGACAATATATAAACACGCCATCCATTGTGAAGTAAAGCAAATAAATCACAATATATAAACACTACCATCCATTGTATCCCATCTGTCAGTATAATACATGCACCAAAATACATGTGCATTGCATACCCTTGAGCCCATAATTATCTTGTTTGTAATTTGGTTAGTGAAGGAAGGTTACTGGTATTCAATGAATCCTCTTAATCTTCTAAAAAAAAATACGTGCATTGAATATATCTTAAAAGGTGGCCGGCAATTTAAAATTATTATGAATGATATACAAACACGCGCACAGAACCAGAAAAAAGCAAAATAGAAAAATCTCAGCAGACAACAACATAAGGCCTCTGAAACAGAACAGCATAATAGAAAAATCTCAGCAGTTAGAACACGCGCACAGAACCAGAAAAAAGCACCTAGCTGCAGCTGTTAAGGACTTGAGCATATATGTTTATAAGTTTGAGCAACTGAGAATTCCACAAAACTCACCAGGCCACGCGCAAACATTACTACCCTTGCAAATCATTCATTCTCTATTCCTCTTGCTCATTAACATGTTCTAGAGATCAATCACTTTTAATCCCTCATCAAACCAACAATGCTCTCAAGCTTGAAATGGTTCACTGTTTCAAATAATCCTATGTGTCAAGCTACTTAAGATTATAGGCCATAAATTCACCATATTTTTCCACAAATTAGAATCTTTTGATTTTGTTAAACACTCATCCAATAAAAGTTCTGTACATAGACAATTTTCTGATTTATCAAACCCAGGTTACGAGAAACAGGGTCTAAAGCCATTTCAAATAAAGTACATCCTTTTGCAGCTTAGCACAAACTAGTACATATAATTTATTACCTGACACAGATGATAATTTTGTTGTAGTCCCAATCTTCAACACATCTACATAAAGTACATCCTTTTGCAGCTTAGCACAAACTAGTACACACTTGCCTGCCAGACACAATAGTTTCCATTACCATTTAATAATATAACCAATAAGTCATAAGACATATAAAAAATAACAGAGACAACCATGTAACAAATTCACTTCATTCAAATTCACAAGGCATAATACATAGGTTTTATATCACCATACTACTTGAGTTCTTAATACGGAATTTATAAAGGGAAATCCTAACACATAGTGCGACATAATAAAGATCTAAACACAAACTAAGCAACCAAATACATAAACTAAGAAACCAAATACATAAACTAAGTCCAAAAGCATAAGCTAAGTCCAAGACACATCACTAAGCCAATTCTTGTCCCAATTTTTTTTCCAAATCACGGCCTCATGAATAGAGTAGGGTTGAATGATGCAAATTTGAGCCAAATCAACCTTCTTTCCTCAAAACCCCGCAGTGATACAAACATCTCCCTAGCTGGCTTAAACATCATTAGGTTACAACACATTGTATGAAACTCTAAATCAGAAGTAACTGCCTCCATGGTTTGAATCTCAGCCATCACCTCACCAATAGATGCATTACTTATAGCCTCATTCCGCGACTTGCAAGTCTCCGCAATAACATTAACAGCCTCAGCTATTGACGTTGAAGGAGTAGCTTTTTTCTTTCCTTTCTGTTCAGCCCCAATAACTCTCTTTCTCTTTTGTCCACTACTTTGACTAACAGCTCCTTGTGATGTATTCAAGTTAATATTTTCAAAACCAGTTGCTGCTCCAATGCTTGCATCTTCACTATCACCCGAACCTTCTGCATCATCCAAGCCAACATCAATATCATCATTACCCAAGTTCTCATTAGGTAATACACCACTTGATGGTGCCCAAGCATGCTCTCCATTAGCCACTACATCCTTGAAAAGTGTGGTTAGTTGGTGAGCAAATGGAAGTCCCTTGTCTCTAAACTTTGCATATTGAGGATTTTCCTGCATATTCATAACCTAACATATAAAACTATGGTAAATATAAACATAAAAGTATCCTAAACAAAATATTTGTGATTCACATACCAATTCTTTCTTCTCCCACCATTCATCGGATGCATCAACGGTGTTCTTCTCAAAATTCCATCCTAATCCGGTAACTTTTCCAAACAAGTTATACCATACTTTCCATTCCTTTCTCAAGCTATCATACCTATTCTTCAATTGTACCTTGTCATAATTCAGTCCACTTTGTTCATGAAATTGGGAAACAATACCTTGCCATCCTTTCTTGGTAAAACAAGTACCATTTCGTTGACCCTTGGTAACTTGATCCAAACATGCCTTCACAAAGTACTCAGTGGCTTTAATATCCCTCCAACTAGCTTTGGAACTTTGACCCTCATTGTTAGTTGATGGGGGGTTAGCAGAAATTTTCCTCTTAAGTGAGTCCATAATACTATATACACAAAAGTATGATAAAAAAATGAAACAAACTATACATAAGGAACTTGATCAAACTGACACCAATATCCTTGTTTTGTGCATATGAAAATGATAGCAGAAAACAAAAAAAAAAATACTAGAAGAAGTTCTGTTACTTTGTGCTAAATGTAACTCTTTTTTGTAAAGGTTGGAAAAGGTTTATCTAAGAATGAAAATGCATAAAAATTAGTAATACAACAATAGCTTGAAGTTGTAAGTTGTTTTTCTTACATTATTTCATTCAAGTTCAATTACTTTAAACTCACACCAAGTAACTTTAAACAAAAACAATACACTCATTGCTCAAAATAGAACAACAGGAGAGAAAAAAAAAACATAAACATGTCAATAATAATAGAACAGTCATCATAAACATATCAATAAGAAAATTGTTTTCTTCTTTGAGACTATTTATCAAACACATACAATGCATTGATACAGGATGAAAAAATTAAGGTAAAATTTATAACAACTAGAGCAAATAGAGATAGAAATTAACAGTTTTGAAGCAAGAAAACAAAGCAATTTTTTTTTATGAATATGTATTTACCTTTAGGCCTTGGCAGAACAATGAAATGATTCTCACAAGTAGCTCATAAGCATCATATATAGGGGGAAAGATGAAGGAATAAATTCACCCAACCAACACATCTACCATGAGTAATGAGATTAACCACAAAATCTGAAAAAATAGAGGAAAATCTGAAGAAAATTGAAAGCTTGGATTTGCAAAATCTTCCCAAGTAGCAGAAAATTGAAGGTTGAAGTGATGTGAAGTAATGAAAAGGAAGAAAACTGGGAGAAAGAAAAATTGAAGGCTTGAATTTAGGGGTAATTAGGTAAGTACTTGTCCCTTGAGAAATTAAAGGTTGAAAAGTGATTTTGATTTGAGCTAGAAGCTATGAATCTCAGCTTCATGAAAACTGAGTTTTGGAGACAAAAACGCGTTTCACAAAATTGCTTTTTCAGTCATCCAAACAGCATGAAAAGAGCAAAACGGTGTTTCCATAAAGCAACCCACGTTTTGAGGAGAAAAAAGTGGTGCCAAACACACACTAAGTGTTAAGGGACTTTGATTTCTTAAACAAGTGGTCATATATTTTATTCCTAACTTTTTCATATATTGAAAATACGGTTGAAAGAGAAGAATTCACCTTATATATTTCAGATTTTTTATGGAAACGATAAAAACTCCGTATCAATAATGTATTACGATAAAACTTATTTGAATAATGATTTTATATTGGATTTTTTTCTATGGCTAGCCATTGTACACAACAGATATAGCCCCGAATAATCATAGTCCACCTTTCGCATAAAAGGCAAAAGCCCTCGTGACGCCTGATGAGTCATTTATATGCTATTTTAATATGCTTTTTAGTTTAGTTTTATTTAGATTTTATATAATTTTATATTAGTATTATTTCCTTTTTAGGATAGTTTACTTTAAATTGCAATTTATTATATTTCAGGGAAGAATATTGGATGGATTAAGTCTTGGAGCAAAAGAAAGAGATTTGGAGCAGATTGGACACGAAAATACGAAGATTGGGAAGCAAAATATATCTCCCACAAGTCAGAAGCCTGGCACGACCCGTGCTAGCCTTGGCACGGCCGTGCCACCCTCCAGAGACCTTTTGTTGCTTTTGCTTGGACTCCAAGCTATTCTATTTTGGCGCACAATCTACCGAGGAATATTCTTGGAATATACTTGCTTAGATTTTAAGTCAATTGTGTACTATAAATAGAGTAGCTAGCCATCACAAATATTCATCTTTACTTGGAATACAATAAGTGACAATTGCTTTTCTAAATAAAGTTCTTTTCCTTTCCTTTATTTTCCTGTCTTTTACTTTCATGTTTTCTCTCTTCTCCCCCATGTCTACGATGAACATGAGTGAGTAGACTTCTTCTTGTCTTGGGATTGTTGGATAAGTCTAAATGACATAATCCTAATCAAACCAAGCCCTAAGCCTTAATCTTATGTAACCCTAATTTCTTATCTGAATTCACCGTCTTAACATGGATTAACCATTATCAAACTGTGGAAACGAAAGTGGAGGGTTTGATAATTGTTCGTCCATTATTCCAAATATCAATTCATAAAACGAAAGTGGAGCTTTGATATTCGAACAAGTGAATTCAGACAAGGATTGCAAAGTCAGCGAAATAAGCTTTGCAATCTTTGAGACATATAGTTTCGATCTTCAAGGGAACTAATAACAATCAAGTCAGCGAAATAGGCTTGGTTGTTAGAGGAACCAAAATCCAATAGTAATCAAGTCAGCGAAATAGGCTTGGTTGCTAGAGGAACTTAAGAGAAACTGTCTTGAGAAATTAGGTCTAACATAACATTATAAGCTTATGGTTTTGGTTTGAGAAGGACTTGTTATTTAGATGAAACCAACGATCCCAAGGCTCTTTTATTATATTGCTTTTTAACCGTTTAAAAACCCCCAACTTACAATTCTCTTCTCTCTTCTAATCATCTCTAAAGGTTAATTAAATTGAACTACTCCCTGTCGGAACGATACTCTTTTATACTACTTCGGTAAGACCGTACACTTGCGGTTTTATCTCATCAAGTTTTTGGCGCCGCTGCCGGGGAGTAAACTAATTTAATTAAATCTTTCTTTGTGATTAGAACTCTCTTCTCTTTTCTCTTCCTCTTCTCATCTACTTTTCTTTCTTTTGTTTTACCACTAACTTCTTGGGTTCTCGGTTTCTTATGCGAAGAAGTAAAAGTCTCGGAGAATTTATTCCTGAGATCGAAAGATTTTTGCATAAGAAAAAGAGAGAGGCACAAAATAATACCGGTATGGCTGAACGTTCTCTCAAAGAGTATGCTACTCCTTCAACGGAAGAGCCACAAGCTATTATCGTGTACCCAACGGTTGCGGGTAATAACTTCGAAATCAAGCCTGCACTACTCAATTTAGTGCAGCAAAACCAGTTTTCTGGATCACCCACTGAGGATCCAAATCTCCATATTTCTTCCTTCCTTAGACTCAGTGGCACCATAAAAGAGAACCAAGAAGCCGTAAGACTTCATCTCTTTCCCTTTTCCTTAAGGGATAGAGCTGGTGCTTGGTTCCATTCCCTAGAAGTCGGTTCCATTACTTCATGGGACGATATGAGGCGAGCATTCCTCGCCCGATTTTTCCCCCCATCTAAAACAGCTAAGCTTAGAGACCAAATTACGCGTTTCAATCAAAAAGATGGGGAGTCTCTCTATGAGGCGTGGGAGCGTTTCAAGGAAATGCTTAGACTTTGTCCCCACCATGGCCTAGAGAAGTGGCTTATAGTCCACACGTTTTATAATGGCTTGTCATATACCACTAAGATGTCTGTTGATGCAGCTGCAGGTGGAGCTCTAATGAACAAAAACTACACGGAGGCTTATGTTTTGATTGAGGACATGGCTCAAAATCACTATCAATGGACCAACGAAAGAGCTGTCACCACTCCTACTCCCTCTAAGAAAGAGGCAGGTATATACGAAGTCTCTGAATATAACCACCTTGCTGCTAAGGTTGAGGCATTAACACAAAAAATTGAAAAACTTAATGTTAATGCTGCCCCACCTTCTCCTGCATCCCCTACATGTGAAGTCTGTGGTATAACTGGTCATACAGGTGTTGATTGTCAGTTAGGTAGTGCTGCCAATATTGAGCAACTAAATTACGCTCAATACAACCAAGGAATGAGGCCAAATCAAAATTTTTACAAAAATCCTCAAGGTTCCTATGGGCAAACAGCACCACCTGGCTATACAAACAACCAGAGAGTAGCTCAGAAATCTAGTTTGGAAATAATGTTGGAAAGTTGCATGATGAATCAAAATAAACAACTTCAAGAGTTAAAAAACCAAACTGGATCTCTGAACGACTCTCTCTCCAAGCTCAATACCAAGGTTGATTCCATCGCCACACACACCAAAATGCTTGAGACCCAAATCTCCCAAGTGGCCCAGCAAGTGGCCACCTCTTCTCAAACACCGGGAGTCTTTCCCGGTCAACCTGAAACAAACCCCAAAGCCCATGTCAACGCTATTTTTCTGGGGGGTAGTAAGATAGAAGAGACTGTTACTAAGGCTAAAAATGTCAAGAAGGAGAGTTTCAGGTATCTAGGTAAGAATGGTGTGATAAAAAGTGAGAAACCGCTTGATAAGAACAAAGCCCCAACACCTTTAAGGCCTACTAAGCTCAACTCGGAGGCTCAATTCACTAAACTCTTTAACATAATTCGAAAGATTTGCGTTAAAATCCCCTATGCTGAAGCCTTGTCTCGTATGCCTCTATACGCCAAGCTTTTAAAAGAAATTTTTTCAAAGAAAAAGGCTATAGATCATAATGAAACAATAGCTTTGACAAGGGACACTAGTACAATCATCAAGAAGCCACCTACTAAGCTTAGAGATCCCGGAAGTTTTGCCATCCCTTGTATGATAGGGAATGAAACCTTAAACCATGCCTTGTGTGACTTAGGAGCTAGTGTTAGTCTGTTGCCCCTACCCCTCTTTACAAGGCTGGGGTTGGGCAAGCTAAAGCCTACCGACACAACATTGAAGTTAGCCGATCGTTCTGATATACAACATGTCGGATATGTCGAGGACATCCCCGTTAAAATAGAAGGGATGGAAATCCCAACTGATTTCATGGTGCTTGACATAGATGAGGACAATGCGTGCCCTATAATCTTAGGACGACCCTTTCTCGCCACTGCGGGTGCTATAGTAGATGTTCAAAACGGTAGGATTGTTTTTCAAGTGAGTGATGAGTTGATAGGATTTGAGTTGGAGAATTATATGAAAGGTCCCGCCCTCTACTCTTGTAATATGATTAAAGGTCATAAAGTGAAAGAACGCTTATTAGCGCCATCTACACAACATGACCTCTTTGATCCATTCTAAGGACACTTTCTTATAACGTCAAGCTAATGACTATAAAGAAGCGCTTCGTGGGAGGCAACCCACGTATTTAACTGCTTTCGTTTTTGTTTTTAAGTTATTCTGTAGGTAATTGTCCGAAGGTGATTCAAGCAAAACGAGAAAAATTTTGAGGCCGCTGTCCAGAACCTTGGCACGGCCCGTGCTCACACTGGCACGGCCGTGCCAGACCATAACCATCCAAATACCAGCTAAGATCCAGAAAGTTGGCACGGCCCGTGCTAAGGTTGGCACGGCCGTGCCCGACCACAGGTAAGGATAAACCCACCTTTTCATCTTCTTCTTCCCTCATTCTCCACCACAAACTCTCTCTCCATTTACACTTCTCTCAAAAACCTCCATAACCATAGAATTTCAAAGCTTCCATATCTCCCCCAAAACCTCACCATTTCACATAATTTCTTCACCCAATCAATCACAAACCCATTTCAATCATAACCCATCAATCAAAAACAACTTTCCTCCATCCCTCCCAAATATCATCAAATTCGTAGCCCCCATTCACCTACCTAAAAACCCACAAATTCTTCATCAATTCACCCAATCCAACTCCTAACACTTACTCAAACCCCAACCCCATCACCCAACCAACCTTTTCTACTCAAAACATTTCCCAAAACCCAACCCTCACCCAAAACACAAACGGTCAACCAAGGTTCCGGATAAATGGCATCTAGGAAAGGTGGAGCAAGCTCTTTCGGAGGACCACAACAAAAGAAGAAGACTCAAGCCAAGAATCATGGCATAATCTTCAAGGACACCAAGCAAAGGGACAGGTATAAAATTCTTATCTCTAAACCCTTGCATCCTTGTCAATATCCAGATCCTTATACTTTGAGTGTGCTAGGACTAAGGGATAATGTGTTCAGCTTACTAGGAAATTTAGGATGGGTTGATATGCTTAGACCTATGAAGGGCTTCGAAAATTTCACTTATGAATTCTTAAGTTCTATTGAATTTACGAAGGATAAGGTGAATTTTGACAACCCCGATCATAGAGTCTCCTTCCGACTTTTGAATATGGATTATGAGATGTCTCTTGAAAATTTCTGCTTAGAGATGGACTTTGCAAATGTGGGGTTCATCCATGATTCTTGGAATCCAAATTTAAAGTCGGAACACTATAACCCCGCTCTCTTTTGGAAACGCATTACCAGGCTAAGACAATATAACCCCCGCACCAACAATGCTAGTAACATTCACAACCCCGTGCTTAGATACCTCCAGAGAGTCATGGCTTGTACCATTTGGGGTAGAAAAGAAGTAGGAACAACTAGGACGGATGAAATTTTTATGCTTTGGGCAATGCTTAATAACAATCCCGTTAATACTTGTTTCTACCTACTTGACTAGCTTTCCTCCATAGGAGCTAGACCTGACAATAGAGCTGAGATAGTAGTCGGTGGTATCATTACCTTCATCGCTAGAAAGTTTGGAGTAGGTGAGGAAGATGGGATAAATCCAATTGAGGGCAACAATAGACTTAATATTGAAACCCTTGTTGCTATGAACTTCATTAAGATTCACCCACCCATGACTTATGCACTTCAACTTCGCATACCACTTTTATTTCTACTTCCTAACCCATCTCGGACTAACCCCGAGGTGGAGGAAAATTTGTTGTATGTTAGTGATGGATTACAGGTACAAGAAGAGCATAATCAAGGTGACGAAGAAGGTGCCCACATGCACCATGAAGAAGAGCCCCATGACCATAACGACAACAATGAAAGATGGGCATGGATGCAAACCGAGGTACAAAGCATAAGCACCGAGCAACAAAGGCAAGGTGTTGAATTATCTGGGCAAAGAAATGATGTCCTACGGAGCAACCGCATATCCGAAGAAAATAACCAAATGCTTCGGAACATGATGCAACACTTACACCTTCAGGGCCCTCCCTATGGACCTCAATAAAAATGTGAGCTTTCCTCTTCCTCTTTTTCACCTTATCTCTTCCATCTCTATCTCACTCTTCTACCTCTCCTCCTCTTTTATTTTTCTTTTACCTTGAATCATTGAGGACAATGCTTCTCCTAAGTGTGGGGGGAGCCTAATAAAGTGTCTTTAGTCGTAGTGCTTCCAAACTCCCTTGAACTTTATTCTTTTGTTTTGTTTTATTGTAAAAGGCATGGTTAAGTAGCTAATTTTTATTGAAAACATCATGACACAAAAATTTTCATTGTCTCCTCTTATTTTGTTGATTCTTGTACATAAAAGCAAACTCTTGTGTTTTAAGTCTTCTTGATATAACCACATCTTGTTTTAAAGTGAATAAAATTCTCCAATGAGAAAAACACAAAGTTGCTTTCCTTGAGTAAATGTATGAATAGGTATTTTAAGGAAACGCGTTCTAATCTTAGTGGTGCATTAACCTTTAAAGACTCTCAAAGCGCCAGTAGTATAAGTGAGTATAAGGGAGATCATAAAAAGCCAAAAAGCCAAATAAATTCCAAGATCTCATCGCTGAATCTAGATTGGGGAAGGAGGTAGGCCCTCCGACTTCCTACGTGAAGGTGATTGTTATCTTGAGAAAAAACTTTAAAAAGGCATCGTTGAAACTAGATTGGGGAAGGAGGTAGGCCCTCCGACTTCCTACGTGAAGACGATGTTTTAAGGGATACCATTGAATCTAGATTGGGGAAGGGGGTAGGCCCTCCGACCTCCTACGTGAAAATGTTGTTCCTTAAATAAAGAACTTAAAATATGCATATGGCAAAGAACAAAGATTCTCAAAAACTCCCATCTCTCTTATGTGAATTGTAGAAGGAATCTTTCTTGGTTAGTTTAGTGCTAGGATTAGACCATGTTTCCTCATAATACCTATCTTATACAGGAGCAAGAAAAGGGTTGGACTTCACACACACACTCACTTGAAACTTGATCGTTGGGTAGAATAAAGATTTCAAGAAATACTTGAGTTTGTGATTAGTGTACATTTTGAGATTTAAGCCCTTGAGGAGACATGTGCTTTAATTAAATTGTCATTTGATTTAACTGTTGATGCTACTATGTTTATGCCTTTTGCTTGAGGACAAGCAAATATTCAAGTATGGGGGAGTTTGATGAGTCATTTATATGCTATTTTAATATGCTTTTTAGTTTAGTTTTATTTAGATTTTATATAATTTTATATTAGTATTATTTCCTTTTTAGGATAGTTTACTTTAAATTGCAATTTATTATATTTCAGGGAAGAATATTGGATGGATTAAGTCTTGGAGCAAAAGAAAGGGATTTGGAGCAGATTGGACACGAAAATACGAAGATTGGGAAGCAAAATATATCTCCCACAAGTCAGAAGCCTGGCACGGCCCGTGCTAGCCTTGGCACGGCCGTGCCACCCTCCAGAGACCTTTTGCTGCTTTTGCTTGGACTCCAAGCTATTCTATTTTGGCGCACAATCTACCGAGGAATATTCTTGGAATATACTTGCTTAGATTTTAAGTCAATTGTGTACTATAAATAGAGTAGCTAGCCATCACAAATATTCATCTTTACTTGGAATACAATAAGTGACAATTGCTTTTCTAAATAAAGTTCTTTTCCTTTCCTTTATTTTCCTGTCTTTTACTTTCATGCTTTCTCTCTTCTCCCCCATGTCTACGATGAACATGAGTGAGTAGACTTCTTCTTGTCTTGGGATTGTTGGATAAGTCTAAATGACATAATCCTAATCAAACCAAGCCCTAAGCCTTAATCTTATGTAACCCTAATTTCTTATCTGAATTCACCGTCTTAACATGGATTAACCATTATCAAACCGTGGAAACGAAAGTGGAGGGTTTGATAATTGTTCGTCCATTATTCCAAATATCAATTCATAAAACGAAAGTGGAGCTTTGATATTCGAACAAGTGAATTCAGACAAGGATTGCAAAGTCAGCGAAATAGGCTTTGCAATCTTTGAGACATATAGTTTCGATCTTCAAGGGAACTAATAACAATCAAGTCAGCGAAATAGGCTTGGTTGTTAGAGGAACCAAAATCCAATAGTAATCAAGTCAGCGAAATAGGCTTGGTTGCTAGAGGAACTTAAGAGAAACTGTCTTGAGAAATTAGGTCTAACATAACATTATAAGCTTATGGTTTTGGTTTGAGAAGGACTTGTTATTTAGATGAAACCAACGATCCCAAGGCTCTTTTATTATATTGCTTTTTAACCGTTTAAAAACCCCCAACTTACAATTCTCTTCTCTCTTCTAATCATCTCTAAAGGTTAATTAAATTGAACTACTCCCTGTCGGAACGATACTCTTTTATACTACTTCGGTAAGACCGTACACTTGCGGTTTTATCTCATCAACGCCTAAATATGAATAAGTCAATAAACAATATGAATTTATTAGTTACTTTTAAAGGACTAAAAATGTGTGTTAAACAATCAATCACTATATCGTAATAAATGAAAAATGGTGATACACAAACCATCCCATGTGGCATACCACTTTGTACACCCTTCATGTGACATTTTTTTAATAGTTAAATTGAGGGCAATTTTGTAACACAGAAAGCCCTCACTTCTCTTTCCCATTCTTCTTCCCTTCCTCTCACCGCCTTCTCTCCGTCCCGGCCCTTTCCCGATGAAGACAACCACTGCGACGGCGAAGGTACCACGAGGACAGGACAATCCAATAACCATTTCCAAAGTTCGTCCTCCCATCCTAACACCACCACCCACCGCCGGCGCCAAAAAATCTGTGAGAAGATTGTCTATAACCATCAATGTCCGTAAATCAATCTCACCACTTCCCCTCAATCAGTGTTGCTTCACCTTTGAAGGTGAGTTATTTCTTGTTTTTGCCTCTTCAACATCTGGTCTGGTTGTTTGCATTTAAGGTTATTTGCCACATGATTGTTTACATCTAGGGTTATTTTCATTTAAGGTTACTTGAGTTTTATTTCCATCTTGTGTGTTGGTGAAAACTGCAGAGAATATGATTATTTGTGTTTTCATGTGTTTAATTAGAGGTAGATCTTGTTTGATTACAATCACATATGGGTTTGATGGGTCAAGGTTTTAGTGTTGGAACTGATGTTGGTAAACAAATGGTTCTTCTTGGTTTGTTGCTCATGTTGATTAATGACATCAAACACAAACAATTACATACACATTAAATGTATAATTAATTACAGTGTACTTACACCAACACCGACACCACCAACCCTTTTTCATTTGTTTTTGTTCATGATGTTTATCTTATCTGTTGTATACAAAAACAATTTCTATCAGCAACAATTAAAACACACACAAACACCTATTCTCAACACACGTTACAAGAACAATTTAAAAAAAATTCATCTTATAACTAAAATACAAACACCTTTTAAAATCACATGTTTTCCACAAAAATTGAAGAATGTTATGGAGATAATACTGTGACAAGTTAATGTTTTCTTATCTTTGTTACCATAGACATACTGAAAAAAAAAATTATCTGCACTTAACCATATTTTAACATAGACGTAACCACATTTTTTTTCCTTCAAATTTCTCACAATTTGACCATTTTTTAACAAAAATGTGACCGCAATTCTTGTGATTAAGAATTTGACACCAACTCTATGTGATAACATTTAGAGGAACAACCACAATCAAACTAAAAATTTTGGGGAAAACTTATGATTTTTTACTAACAATAATACAATGATAAATGAATGTTTTCTATGTATAACATGTTATTTATGTATCACAAAAACAAATGCAATTCTCATAAAGTGCAACCATTAACATAATAAAAGCATCCAAATGGGTAAAAGGTGCAAAAACTTCATAAATTGGTATAGCTAATTCCAGAAAGCCAAAAACAAATGCACATATTACAGAGCTGTTGAAATATTGTCCATGTTTGAAATTTGTGTGCGCAAGAGAGATTTGATGTAGTAATTCAATTTAACAGTTAGCTACATAAAGTCTAAAGTGGCACCATAATTTATACTATACAAGCTGGTCAATTGAAAACAATACAAGATTTAAAATATACATCACCTTCAACGGTTTGATTCGGCGACGGAGACAGCAGTCGATGTTGAATCGCAGAAGGAGAAGAGACCGTTAGAGAGAATGCAGCCGTCGGAGACTGGGAAGAGATGGCGGTCGGAGATCGGAGACTATGAGGAGATGGCGGTCAAAGACCGGAGATTGGGAGGAGATGGCAAAGACAGAGAGATGGAGAGAGCAGAGACCGCGTTTCTCAGATAGGAGACAAAATATCAATTTTTTCGTTTGTTGGATCTATTCTTTTCTTTATTATCATTCTTTACATAGTTAAATTTTTTAATATTTCCATGCCATGTCATCGGTGGTAGAAAAGGGTGTACCAAAAGAGTGGTACATGAATCTTTTTTCAAATGTTACTTGTATCCTAAAAGCATACGTAAAGAAAATGAAATTTGATATCCAAAATTCTATCTAAAATTATAAGCTTGCATCTGCTGTAATCCAGGTGTTGATTTCCATTGATTAATTCCATGCAGTGGTAACACCATTAAGATACACCAATTGAAGTTTCCAAAGAATAATCATCCAAAACTTAGGCTAGCCCATCCACAACTTCAATACTTTATCCTTACCACCAGAAGCCACCTTCTCTCCATCTGGACTCCAATCAATAGCATAAACCTTTCCCGCAGGAAAATAGATGCAGATTAGACACCAGCAACAAAAAGATTATAAATTTTGTGAAAATTCACATAAAAAAATTAACCACTTAATATGATTTTCTATCCGTTCGTTGTAAGTTTTGAAAGTAAACAAAATCTGAAAAGAGAAAACAAAATCTGAATTTTGGCTATGTTGAGAAACTATTCCAAACTAGTTTCTCATAAAAAGCTTATATGATATATGAGTAATACAAGAAAAAGAATGATGGTTTTAAACAAACACAATATAGCTTTTGCTTTACTTAAAAAGTTCCAAGAAAACCAACAGATTCATTTATATAAAAATTACTTTTGGCCCATAATATTTATAAAATAACACGCTAGTTTTTTGGTATTTATATAGACATACTTCATCAGAATGGCCTGGAAGATCTTCCTTCAATTTACGTGTCCGAATATCCCAAACCTGGGGAACAAAGCACAATGAAAGGTCAAAGATCTTCTTTGCTACTGAGAGTTACTGTAATTTAAGGTACAAACGAAGCTAAATGATGTCCACTGGTTTTTGTCTCCTTCACTGAAGAAAGGGGAAATTACGCTTACCTTCAATGTAGAATCACTGCTGCAACTCAATAATAGTCTACTGTCTGCAGACCAGCTGCGCAGAAACAAAATAAACTGAATCATAATTCTAAATGGAGTGAATTCTTTGGCGTTTAGATCAAGATAAGAAGGAAACATTTATGTACCTGATCTAGTAAACATCCTGAACATGGCGGAAGGTAGCAACAAATTTCCCTGTTGTTCCATTCCATAACTTCACAGAACTATCAAAAGATGCACTTGCCACCCATTGCCCATCAGGTGAAAAACAGACATGGTTTATAGTCTGTAACAAAGTTCAACTAATATCATTATTAAGCCTAAAAGATTCATTGAGCATTTAAACAATTTGTTAATTGAACATAAAAAAAATGTTAATTATTAAATTTTGTGTTGAATCATGTATAACTATAAAAACAATTTCAACTAATGGATGCTTAGTTCATGAGAGAAGGACATGATTGTATGATAAGGATATGGTGGACAAATTGTCAAAATAGACCATTGGTTATTCAGTAACATCCTGTATGGCTGTATCTATTTTAGGAGATGCTGGATCCAGATCACTTCGGAGCTAGGTTCCACAGAGATCTATACTTTACTTATGTGTTGGATCTAGCAATCAATGTTTGCTTTCTTGACAACCAAGATACTAAATTTGTAGACAAGATCCTGAAATTGATCTTTTGCCAATAAGATTGAATTTCTCAACAATATGATCTGAATCAGTGAGGATCCTTGGATGAATTCCATTTGCTTTTACCAAAGTTTCGACCATCTGCTTCCAATGTAGAAAGTTGTATAGTATGCTTCCATATGCTTTATTAGTAGACAAGCTTACTACATGGTACCCATGATTATATGCGGCCATATACTTGAGTAAACATGTTGCCTTAATATTATAGCTACTCTTTAGTTTTCAGCTTAACAACCATGTCTGTCATATTGATCTTGCAACATTTCAGATCAAATATACTCCTGCACAGATTGTAGGTGAGTGGCATCTAATTTTCCACAAAACATATGAGAACTGAAGAAACATCTCAATAATTTTAAGTTCAGGTGCAGTGCTTGGCATACTCAATTGTTGAACGAAATGAAAATGAAGCCATCATCTCCTTTCATCCATTCAAACAACCAATCGTCTAAGCCCTGCATTTGAAGCCCACCTCCACTCAGAACCTACTATGCCTTCATTAACATCTACCAGTCCATATCAACTTGCTGCATCATTCCAAGCACCATAACCGTACTCCACTCAACCACTCTTGATATAAGCATTTAATTAGCAAAGCAAAACTACATTTGACAGTCTTATATTGTCGCCAACCAATTCATTCCAATCCATTCCAACACTTAAAATTTCCTATACAAATCCAACACATCCCTCTTTTTGATTCCTCACTTACAATTACATATTATGATATGGACATTTCCCTTCATTGATTGGCAACACCAAGACAAGCCAAAGGTTATGATATCATTGATCTAATGTGATATCAAAGCATTTACCTTTGCCATCAGCCACCTCCCTGCCCTAATTCTTACCTACTCCACCGAGGATGAAATACTGCAGTTCTTTTGTTAGAATAACACCGAGTTCCTTACCTTCCAATTACCTAAACACAACCAAACCGAGTTAGAGCCATCCTCTGACTCTACCACCCAAAAAAAACCCTAATGAATTGTTCTTTATGTACTTGTAACACATTCGAAAAGGCCCCTCATACGCCCAACCATACAAAGATAGTATGCCAAACTTCAAAAAAAATTGGAAAACGTACTTTTTTATTCTTTCAGTCCATGTCCTTCAAAACAAGATTCTTGCTTCCATAAATAATGCAATGCTTGATCAAGTTATCCATGGTGGGTAACCTGTTAAGGAAAAGTGTCCACCCAAATACAACAACCCTTAACATAATCAATTTATTCCAACAAGTCAATATAGGCGGCACATTAGTTTGATTTCTTTAACATTAGTCAATATATAATTCCTTGACTGAACATCCTCCGCTCCTACCAATATTTCATGACCAAACATCCTCCACACCTTCATGAAACTCTATTTGGTCTAGTATTGTGTTCTATCCTATTTGTTCAGATTTGTATGGTTTTGGGGTCAAATATAGTACTGCTAGTGCTTTCATCGGCTTATATCAATAAAGTTTGCATGTTAAAAAACAACTCAAATGCTAATACAAATTGTATGATGTTGCAATTTGAAGGAAAATATCTTTTTGATTGATTTCATGGACATATTTTAAAGTTTTACATAAAAATAACAGAAAAATTTGTACCTCCTGATGACCTGTCATCCGCGCTTTATAACTTTTATTGTTGCTGAAGGGTTCCCAAAGGTACATAGTACAATCATCAGATCCAGAAACTAATCTTTCAGGAGCACCGCCTCTCATTGTGTTGTAACTTTCAAGGGCCACCTACAACATAGGGTGGTATTGGTAAAGCAAAGATGGAAAGAAATTTTCTTGAGAAAGGAAGATGGAAGAAAAAGGGTTCCAGTCATATTGTTTGAAGCATCTTTGTTAAAAATATAAGACAGTAAAATATATTACATTTTCTTCTATTTAAAACAAAATTGTGAGAATAAACTAAATATAATATTGCAAGACACAAGTTTCCCATTCAACTAGCGTACCATTACGAAACCAGGCTCCAATCCCTATGAAAGTTATATATTTATTCACTTGTGGTGCTAGCTCAGTGGTAAGAGCTTAGTCTTGTAATCTCAAATAAAAAATTTCCCCCCTTCCCCAATTTTTTTTTTAAAACAAAATATAATTTTTCCTTTAAATTTTGACTTCTAGAATGAAATGCAACACTGGAGGTTCAAATCACCCGGGGCTGACCACATTTAGTGACTATGGTTGAACTTCAAAGGGCTAACATTATTACTATTTTACAAATAACAGTTACCTTCTTTATTTCCTCCGGAGATGAAAACTGCTTTCTAGTATGATCAAAAGCTCCAGTACGGAGAACATAATCAGTGCTCAATGCTAAAGAATTAACCCAACTTCCATGGCTCTAAAATAGACCCCAAAATTTAAAGAAAATATGGGAAAAATAAAGCCAGAAAACTGATGTCAGTACTACCGTGTTGATTATCATCAGGAACTTTAAAACAGAAAATACAGAACATTGAAAGTATATCATGCAAAAAGAATATACTCACTATCAGATGCCTGTGTACTATGTTATTCCAAAATAAACTTATTTAATAAAACAAGGCTTCCAAAAAAATAAAAGCATTTTACTAGTCTTAACATGGATGAACATAAAAGCAAAGTATTAGTGAAAAATTATATGGATATTCTGTTAGTGTAGAAGTTTTTTACACTATCATCTACATACTACTCATGCATGTATTGACAAATGATGAAAAAAGTTCAACTATCATAAGATGATAGCATAAAAAATTAAAATAGCAATAAATCAAATCAAAACTAGACTCAGTAAAATCCTTCATGGTATAATATGAAAGAGATTGAACTAGTATAGTAATCAAGCACATTTTCCTGAAAGTTGTGATTTCTGGCTTCTTAGATTAACCACTCATCAGAAAAGAAAATGTAGGTTTGGAATATTATTCAACAAAAAAAATAGAAAAAGATCGCAACTTTTAATGCATTCAAGGAAGTTTCTATAACTAATTAGTCAATCACATAAATACTACAACCACAAATTGCAAAATAATATGAACCTTATGGGGTGAGGCTCCCATTAGTGTACAAATTAGCTGCCCTGTGTACTTTCCCAAACTTTTACAGTACCATCCTGTGAGCTGTATTAGTTAAAAAAATAGTTGTGCAAAGTCTAAAAGTAAGATTTTTGAAATTCAAATACAAAGCATGAATTAATAAACGGGAATTAGCATAAATGAGTTTTTCTTTCATCCAGGGGGATTGGGGAATAATTTTCCATAAGCATAAAAAATTGATAAAAATTCAAAGGCTAAATGAAATGTCTTTTGTAAACTTTAATGAAAACATGTCTCATTGAGAACTTAATATAGCATTGAAGTTACTGAATAATATCCCAATTCATGCAATATAAAAATGAGTAATAAATACACAAACTTGATTATAAACATAAGAACAGATGGAATAAAAGAGGGAGAAAATACCTTGTATAAATCACACCATCTCCTCCCCATTTAACACATGTTACTGACTCTATATGACTATTAAGACATATACATTTCTTTAAAGAGATATCCCATATACGTGCAATCTTATCTTTGCTGGCACTTACAAAGCGACGACAAGGAGCATAAAGGTGAACAGGTTCCCAAGAGATGCTTGTAATCCATTTCTTCATTTGCTTGAGGTCCTACATTTAGAATACTTCAAATTTAGTTTTCCAATAAACATCATCACAGTACAATACTCTTTGGAATAACACATGTTATCAACGTAAATACTCTGTCCGCCAAAATAACAGATCATCTAAAATATCTCCATAACACTTGTATTTTCTTAGGGAACACTGAATAATGTATGGTGTTAAATCGTAGAAAAGTTTAAATTGTAAATGTTAAGTCGTAGAAAAGTTTATCTTCTTTTGATGAACAACTCTTTTTAGATTGTGTGAATATTATCATCTATTTACTACAAATTTGTTAGAGCAAATTATTCTCACCTCATTTAAGAGAAGCTTGAATTATAGTTCATTCATCTCTTATGTTAAAAGATACACTCCCTTTCTTTAAAAAAAGTTTGAGTTACATTTCCCTCCTATTATAATACAAAAACATGTCTTGATCCAAGTCCATATTATAAAAACATTGAACTTTTAGTAAGACTTAATTGAGAAAAAGTGATTTACTCGAGATCAGACCTAAAAGGTTTCACATAACATACCAGCACGCAAGCAAAAAAAAAAGTTGTTTGTGAAAGCTTTCAACTAACTCTTAGTGTTATCGCCATCAAGCGAGGCGTTGAAACAATCAAATAATGAGTAATAAAAAAAACAATGAGAGTGATTAAGAGATAGGGCAATTACATGTTTGAAAATTAATCATGGTCGAATAAATTGAATCTAAATGCCGCATTTTTTTCAAGAGAAATGCTAGGGTCACATCCACTAACACTCTCTTTTAACACACCCATTCATAATTAACCATGTCATCCACTTTTTTAATTCATTTTACCTAGTAACATGTGTTACCTTTTATTTTATTTTTTATTGTTAATCAAATCAGGTTTTCACGTTTCATCTTATCTGCTGTTCCCACAAACACAGGTTCTCCTTTGCAAAATAAATCAATTTCTATCACCCAATTGAAAGAGACAAAATTGTGTATTAATCGACCTTGAAATATATTCTTGGACAATTTTGTTTCCTTACGATACAAACAGTAGAGAAAAAAACTAAAATGAGAACATATAAAAAAAGGAAACAAATTGACAAAAGGAAATCAAAATAGAGATGGCCAAAACGGAAGAAAGCAAGATGCCAGATCGGAAGTAATGAGAAAGACGATGAAGGGAGATGAGAGGCTTTTTGTTTAGCAACTTGTACTTCCGGTTGCCTGTGAAAGAGATTAAATAAGTTAACTAGATTGATGTCTCGTGCGCCGCACGGGTTTTATGGGCTCGAATAACTATTTAATTATTTAATTTCAATTCAAAGAAATAATTGGTTGAACCAATATTTAAGAACCAAAAATGATAAGCATAACAAAAAATTAAAGTTTATGGGAACTGAAAAAGTTGGGATAAGAAGTAGGGAGTGGTTTGAGAGATTTGCTAATGAGTTGTAATTAATGAAAGATTAGTGTCGTGAATATGTATTTTGACCTCGCACAGGTCCTATCAACTATAATAAACATTAATAAGTTATACTATATATTTCCATTTTGGTTTTAAAATCAGACCAAATACTTTTTCATCCAAGAATCACACTCATGTTCATCTGAACAATTAATCCTTTGGAGGAGCTCATTATGTACATTAATTTACTCACATAAAAACTCTATTAAAAGTATTAACAATCACAAACAGTTAGTAGTTCTTGAAATTGTTTTTTTTGTTGCTGAAATTGCTTTAAAAAAATAATTTAAAAATAAAAGGACATAAATCTACAACATGAGCTATCTTCAAAAAAATAATAAGAGATCACGTTAGAGTAAACGATTAAAATTACTTGTTGGAATGTAAAATTCATATATAGAGATGAAAGCTAGCGTGGGTTTCTTTGTGCTCAATAAAATAATTATTATTGTCTTACAATAATATTACAATGATATTAATTTACAATCATATAGATCATTAAATTTTTTACTCAACATCTTCATGTCTCTCTTTAACATTGAACATTCTCCTGTGAACTCTTTTCTTTATCTTGATCTCTGAGTCTTTCAAGCCTTTCCAAAGTCCAAATGATGAATTGGGACATGTATGTTATTGTACAATGCACTACAACAATGACACCAACGGCATAAATATTACCTCTTACAAAAAACCAAATCTTTTCTTGCAAAAACCACTTGCTTTTGAACTTGCTCACTCGATCTTAAGGATGAATGAACCTCATTTGATGTAGGGGGGAGTATATAGATTCTTTTTAGCATAATTTTTTCAACTGATGAATGAACATGGTACATACATGCATGAACAAATGATATACACCAAATACCTCCACTTTAAACAATAAGGATGTTTGTTAGTTGTGAACTTGTTATATCCATCACTTTCATCATAGCTGGAATAAGCAAACCTAATCAAAAACTCAAATGGAGTATTCACAAAATTTAAGGGATTGAATGAAAATGTAAACTTGTTACTAATATGATTGAAATCAATTTTTTAAATTAGCGTAAAATTAGGAAAATTATGGCAACTTGGAATCAAGGCCTTTTATCATGAAGCAAACAATAGTAGCAATCTGAGAATGCTATTTTTCTTTCTTGCCCTTCTATATCAAGCACTTGAATCCAACAAACACTATTTTTCATAGCAACTTGAAATCAAATATAGAGCAAAGTTAGTGATTAAAGATGTTATTTTTGTTAGACAATTAGGGACCAAAATCCACGGCTAGTAGGTTAAACTGTTAAGAAAATCTGAAAACAAATTACAATCAAAATCGCATAGAAAAATAATCAATATATACAATGATAGAATTTTCAAGAAACGATGAAGAATATAGATAGGAAAGAATATAGAGAATGAGTTTTGTAAAAATATATTGAATATGAAGCCCATAAGTCTTCGATGTAGGATGAAATAGATGGAAAACAAATATCTTGTCAATTGCAAATGGAATCATGAAATTAAATTAAATTTAGTGGTCTGTTTCACATAAGGCTCTAAAAGGATGGATAGTCAAGAAGATAGAGAAGGAGTGGAGAAGGGAGTACAAACAAAAAGAAGTAGTCAAGAAGATGAACTTGAATAGATACAGTGGTCTAACATTAATATAGTGTTAGTAAAAAGTTTAATAGAGTGTTTAATATATAAAATGGAGCTTTTATTGATACTTGCATGTTTGCTTTGAAAACATGCATGCTCGTGACCTTGAGCCATGTGCTCTAGTTAGTAGCTCAAGCATGGATAATTGGAAATTCAAAATGCAAAGAATTTAAAAGGCTATAATGTATCATGGTTAACAACATATTTTAGTAAATGCCACCGAATTAATAAGGTTTGATTCCAAAAAAAAATTCAAATTCAAACAGCCAAATACTTTGAAATTCAAATAGTGGAATTTTGAAGGGATTTTTTAGGGTTAGCACTAAGAACAATTAATGCATTGGTTTTAGAGGGAAATTTTTAGAGTTAAGTGTTTGCAAACCTAATAACATTAAGGAATAAGGGATGATGTGGCAAATTTAGGTATTATTTTAATGAGTAAATCAAAGGTATTTTTTTTAACAAATCAAAGATATTTTTCTTGCTCTAAAGCGGAGATTAATCATCTCGAGATACTAAGATTAATTTAAGGGGTTCATCTCCTCTAACAAATGTTTTCAATACACACCCGTGAAAAGAAAAAATACCTAAACAAAATGATTCAGGAGTCCAATATCTACCATTTATGTCACACTATATATATTGGTTGAATACCTCATTTTAAAGATATAAAAATCAATTAAATAAATGAAATTAATTCCTTTGTTTTTGAATCTCACCAAATCAATTTGAATGAAAGTCAATTAATGGGAATTAAATCACTATTTCCAATAGCACAAATTATGTTGCATGCAAAGAACTTGAAGAGTTATCGAGAGTAAGACATTTGAATCCGAGTTATATGTTGTTGGTATACTTTGTAAACTACAATATAATTCTTGATCTTATGATTTTGTAGTAGCTTTAGATGTTTTCTGAGTTGTCTCGCAAAGTGACATGTAATTTGGGGCAAATGTAATATTTTAAATTTCATTGATTATATATAAATTATGTCAATAGTTAGAAATTACATTAATTGTGATATATACATCCAATTGAAAATATCAAATATGCTAGTATATCCGCCAGTATATGTCCGCTAATACAAAGCCCCCTGTTCTTTTTAGATCAGCTCCCCCATTGTTGCAGTTCTTTTTTTGGATAATCTTTTAAGACTAATATATCTATATCATTAAGACAAAAAGAATAAAGTTAAGCTCAATAAGTCCCAATAGAAAATAAATGAAGAAAACAAACTAAAATAGATATTTAAATTTCATGAAAAAGTAAATGAATAAATTATAAATCAAAGACGTCCAAAGAATCATGAAGATATAAGAATATAAACGAAAAATACATATGGATAAAAAAAATATAATCACTTTGAAATAAATAAGTCTAAGATTTATTTTTCCTTAAAAAAAAAGTCTAAGGTTTATTTTAGAACGTTTTAATATGATTTTAATGGTGATTAGCGAGGAATGTTTAAGGATCCGTTTCAATAATATACCATTCAATCCCAATTAATTCTAAAACTTTTTTTTTTCCGGTCAAATAAAAAAATACACATCATAATAAAATAATATCTTCTCCAATAGTCATGATATTACCATTTCTACTTTGATTTCGTTGCATCGTATTTTTTTTTTCCAATCAGCCAAAACAAAAAATATATTATAATTGAAATATGATATTATTTTAAACAATCTGGTTAAATTTCATTTTTTAATTTACTTCATAAAAAAACACTCCTTGATATTAGTTATAAAACATATAATAATAAAATTGTCTCTCAATATTATTATTACATTACCATCATGAAAAATAAGAATAAAAGTTAGTTTATTTCATCAATTTCTTTAGTTCATAAGAAAAATGATTGGCCACGTACTTCGTTGATTTTGTATTTTTTTTTTTAACATAAAGTTAATAGAGGGATCAATACCAATATTTTTACAAAGTGCAAGGACCAATGCCAAACAAAAAAAATGCAGGGATCAATATCAAAATCTGATGAAAGTGCAGGAACCAATGACACATTTAAACTTTTATATAATACAGAAGAGTTCACTAAATCATCCTCCGACGACCTGAAACTCATTTCCTTTGTGAAGTCAGTCAATGCATTCAATGCTATGAGCTTACTACAGAAAAAGTACCCCCACTCATTTACTTTTACAGAACGCGTCTTCTCTTTATCCACACACACACTCTCACTTATTGAGTTGTACCAAATTGAAGAAGCTCACTTAGATCTTGAAAGCTCTGATCCAAAATTTCAACTACTCTCTCTAGTTACACAAACTACTTAACCTAAGCTTTGTTGCAACTACACTCTCAGGTTTGTTTCGCCAATTCAATTCTACTGCAGTTATTTTAATTTAATTCCTTTTATGACTTATGATCACAACGTTACATTTAATTTTTTCCCTTCAATTATTCACCCTTCAATGAGTTAGGCTCTTTTTTGCATGAACAATAAGCTAGCTTACAACAGTTTCGCCTAAGCTAAGCTAGTTCAAGTAATTTATAACTTATCATTTTTTATCTCAATTTTATGCTTGTAATTTTAATTGGAAAGAAAATATGTATTAATTAAAAATATTTTTAATGTCATCTTATATTTATTCAACATCTCACATTCAATTGCTAGCTTATAAACTATATGTTATAAGTAAGGTTTTACAACTCGACCTCAACTCGTTTTAGCTTCTAAAATTAAATTATATAAAATTTATTATATATATAACATATGTAAGCTAATATTTAAACAAAACATAACCAATTAACCACATTTAAATAATTAACTCTAACAATAAAAAACAAAATTTATGAGTACATTTAAACTCTGTTTCATCTTTAGTTGTAACTTTAACTTCAATTGTTCCATTTTCTCATTTAAATACTTTAGCAAGTAATATATTTGAATGATTTCAAATCAATCAATAATAACAAGCTTCTGAATGCATTCCCTAAAATTCAATGTATGTCATTGTCACGCATTGGCGTAGCTTCTGTACATAACAAGCATGGAGAAAACGAGTTATGTTAACCGTAAAAGCAACATTTCAGCAATTTGGGATTGAAAAAAGAATTGGATTTTGAAAGAAAATGAGACAAAAAAAAAACCAAAAAAAAAATTCAAAGGTAAACTCGGACGAGTTTAACACATGTTAACTCGGTCAAACTCGTCAAACTTTCCGATTTCACCAAAAATCGAGTTTACCTCCGAGTTAACACTCGATTTGTGGAACAATGGTTATAAGCTTATACGCGGTGAACTATCAGCTATTTTTTTTTTTAACAAACTGAGCCTTAAAATTCATATTAAATTATAAGTAACAGTACTTAAAGCCTATGCAAAGAATACTATGAGCTTGTTACTGCTTATATCTTATTTTTCATGTTGAACTAAGTAAAAGACTTTTCTGATCCCAAATAACCCTCCAAACACGTCAATCCTTCAAATTAAAGAGACAGTAGGTTCAACATAATGAAGTTGGCTCTATTTTTTATTATTTTTTATGAAACATGGACACCATACACAACACTGACACATCGACGACACAAGTAATAACTTGAAAAAATTGCATAATTGAATGTATTCACATCCATCGAACACTGTCACGTGTCAGAAAGAGTTTATTTTCAATTCTTCTTGATATATAGTAATTCATAATTAACCTATTGGCATACTTCATCAGAAATCTGTTGACTTGCCAAAGAATCGAAGTCAACCCACAACTGGACTTGCTTGCTTGTTGGTGTTTAGATGGCTTCTTCTTCATCATCTTTTGGTGCTTCTCATTCAAACTCAAAGCAGCATCATGTTTTTCTTAACTTTAGAGGGGAAGATACTCGATACAATTTTACAAGCCATCTATATGCTGCCTTGTGTGGAAAAAAGATCCACACATTCATGGATGATGAGGAAATTGAGAGAGGAGATAACATCTCACCAACGCTTTTATCAGCTATTGAAAGCTCGAAGATTTGCGTAATAATTTTCTCGCAGGATTATGCGTCTTCTTCATGGTGTTTGGATGAACTTGTGAAGATCATTGAATGCAGTGAGAAGAAAAAACTTGTTGTCATACCTGTTTTCTATCACATCGATGCATCTCATGTAAGACACCAGAGGGGAACCTATGGAGATGCATTTGCCAAACACGAGGATCGTTTCAGGGACAATCTAACCAAGGTACACATGTGGAGAACTGCCCTGCACAAAGCTGCAAACTTAGCAGGATGGGTTTCCGAGAAAAATAGGTAAAGTTGGTAAATATGTTATAAAATAACTGTTTTTTTTTTTTTTTTTTTTTTTTATATATATTCATTGAGAACTATTTTTGAGTGATTAGCTAATAAAAAGCAACTTTTTGAAAGAAAACAATAGATTTGGAATACTGTTTATTTTGATTTCTCGCCCCATTTGTGACTGTTGTAATAGGCTATATAGTTTATGTACAATCTATCAAAGAAATTATGATTGTTTGATTCTCATGTGTCTATTAATTTTGCAAATTTTCTTTTTCATCTAGGTCCGAGGCTGTCGTAATTAAAGAAATTGTTGAAGATATATTGGACAAGTTGAAATGTATGATCCCACATGTTCAAAAGAAAGGACTTGTTGGAATTTCTCGACACATTGCGCATGTGGAATCAATGTTATGCTCTGGGTCAGCTGATGTGCATATTATTGGTATTTGGGGTATGGGTGGCATAGGCAAGACAACCATTGCAGATGCTGTGTTTACAAAAGTCTCATATCAATACGAGGGATACTACTTTGCTGCCAATGTCAGGGAAAAATGGGGAAATCGGATAAAGTTGCGGAATGAAGTTCTGGCGGACGTGTTAGGGGACCAAAGCATCAATATTAGTACCCCTACAATGAGTTCCGCCTTTGCTGTAGAAAGACTTAAATGTAAAAAGGTCCTCGTCGTTCTTGATGACGTGAGTTTATCAGAACAAATAGAATATCTTGTTGGAGGGAGAGATTGGTTTGGACCTGGTAGTCGAATCATAGTGACCACTCGAAACAAAGAAGTGTTTAACAGTGGAGTCGATGAAGTATACCAAGTGACGGTATTTAATTCTCATGAAGCCCTAAAGCTTTTTAGCTTGAACGCCTTTCAACAAGACAGTCCATTGATCGAATACCAACACTTGTCAGAAAGGGCAGTGGGTTATGCTAAGGGCATTCCTCTAGCTCTTAAAGTTCTGGGCTCACATCTTCGTTCCAAACGACCAAAAGAATGGGTGAGTGCATTGGAAAAGCTGAAGAAATATCCAAAAGCTGAAATTTATGATGTGTTGAGATTGAGTTATGAAGGATTGGACCCTGAGGAGCAGAGTATATTTTTAGATATTGCCTGCTGTTTGAAAGGACAAACAAAAAGCCAAATAACAAGTATATTAGATGCATGTGATTTTTCTACTGAAATTGGGATGAGAAGCCTTGAAGACAAGTCTCTTGTAACTGTTTCTAAAAACAACACAGTACAGATGCATGATTTGATACAAGAAATGGGACGTTTTGTAGAATCTGAGAAAAAGCCTGGAGAAAGAAAACGGTTGTGGGATCCTAAAGAAATTTATGATGTCTTCAAGCATAACAAGGTAGGGTTCAAATTTCTTAGTCTGCACCACATTTCTAAATATGTCCAAAGCATTAGTAAATTAATCTGTCGAGCATGTTTAACACTCTAAATTTGTTTACTCCTTTTATTTTCCAGGGTATTGAAAGTATTGAGTGTGTTGTGTTGGACATGTCTCAAATCAAAGAGTTGACATTAAGCCCTCAAACATTTCAGAGAACGCACAGGCTCAGAGTTTTGATATTTTATATACCCTCCAGTGATACGAGAAGAATCAATGTGCATATTTCCAGAGGTCTCAATTGCATGCCTCTCGAAATAAGTTATTTCAGATGGGACTGTTTTCCATTGAAATCCTTGCCACCACAGTTTTGTGCGGAGAAGCTTGTCGAACTTGATATAAAACATAGCCGAATTGGAAAGCTTTGGGATGGAGTACAGGTATTTTGTGGAAACTTGTTAACTTCATAGACTTAAAAGAACTGATAAAAAAATCTACAACTTGTGAAATAAGTTTTGGTTTCTTATAATACAGGATCTTGTGAATTTGAAGTCATTATGCCTAAGTGGTTGCAAGAACTTGGTTGAGCTCTCAGATTTGTCTTTGGCCTCGAAACTTGAGAAAGTACATCTTGATGATTGTGCGAGCTTGTTGAATGTTCCTTCATACATTTTGTCACTTGATAGTCTGCTTGCACTAAATCTGAGAGACTGTAAACAGCTCTGTTACATTGAAAGTGAGAAGCCATCTAGATCTCTTCGATGGCTTAATTTGAGAGGGTGCTCAAGACTTGTAAGGTATTCAGTTTTTTCCGAGGAACTGGAGTACTTGAACTTGGATTTCACGGCAATTGAAGAACTTCCTCACAACCTCAACCTCTTACCAAAGTTAAAAAAACTATCATTAAGAGGAAGTGATATTGAGATATTGCCTGCTAGCATACAACATCTCTCCTTGTTGAGAGCTCTCGATGTAAGTAACTGCAGGAGGTTTCGTTCCATGCCCAAACTCCCATTATTGCTACAAGACTTGAATGCAAGCAATTGCATATCCCTAGAAACAGTTTCAAATTCAGGGATCACAATGTTGCAAGATTCTTTTGGTAAGCTAAACAAGAGAACATTGTTGACACAGATTCACAAGGAAGAACAAATGTCTATTCGTCATCGTGACTATTTGGGTAGATTTGAGTTTCATAATTGCATAAAGTTGGATCAGATTGCACGCATGACTGTTATGGAGGAGGCACTAATTAGAATTCAGCTAGCAGCTTACTTGTCATCAAAGATTCAAGTGTTTTCTGATCCTTATTGTCAAGCTGATGATAAAGTTTCAAAGAATTTTGACCATGAGGATTTTCTATATGTATCCCGGCCCTTTTATAGTATTTTACTGGGAAATAAAGTGCCAGATTGGTTCCTGCATAAAGAAACAAACTCCTTGTTCATCACTATTGAATTTTCTGAACGATGGAATTTACTGTGCAGATGCCGGGGGTTTGCCTTCTGCCTTGTTCTTGGAGCATCCGAATCAAACAAGAACATTCGTCGTACTGGTCTTATTGCAGGGTGTAGATACAATTTTGGAGGCAAATATAAAGGAACATCCATTTTGAAGTCTTCTTATAGTGATGCTAAGTCAGACCAGGTATGGCTTTGGTATGACCAAATTTTAGAAGTTGCAGATTTCCCAAGGACATTACCATGGAAGGTCTGCTTTGAGTTTTTTGTTCGGTCGGGTTGTTCAGGGTCTATAGTGAAACAGTGTGGAATTCAACCATTGTATGCTCCATTCGACATCATGCAAAGCTCACATGAAGAAGTTAATAGAGAAGGTAAGATGCCTTACCATGAGCTTGAATACAAAAAAGATCCAGGAAATTACTGGCTTCTTCGCCACTATGCTCACCCTCCTGATGGCCTTGGATTTCCATCAAAACAACAAAGGATTTCTGGGTGTCATGATGGACATATTATGGAACCCATTCCATCTACTTATTGTGCCAGGAAGGTTGATCATATTCATATGGAACACAATCATGCTGAAGTATTTGTTAATTTTGGTCTTATTCGTAGTGGTTACCACCAACCACGCGATCTGCAGTGTTTAGCCCAAATGCTTCTGGATAACTATTGTTATTACGGTAAACTTGTAGATAATATCGATATCTTTTCATCCCTAGGGAGATTGTCGCTAAGTGATTGCAATGTTGAGAGCTTTCCTTCTAGAATTGCAAACCTTTCAAGGCTGAAAGACCTTCGAATAAGAAACTGCAAGAGCCTTAGGTCTCTGTCCAAACTTCCACTATCCCTTCAATTTTTGTATGTCAAAGGGTGCACATCTCTGAAGACGGTTGGATTTGCTGAGGAATACTTCATGAGAGTTGATGTAATTGTTCGCGGTGAACGGATAACTAGGGTCATTGAAGAAGTGTCGAGAATACAAGTTACTGACCCACGAGCAAATGTCAGGAGCTGGACCATGCGCAAGTTTGGGTCTTCGATGGTCATTTGGTTCCAAGTTGCTTCAATTTTAGATTTATTGAATGTTGAGAGACGTGACTGTACAATAGAAGTTACCGTCAAGGAGTTGGTATAAATTGGGTCTTAGATGACCATTATGTTCAATGTTGCTTAGACACTATTTGAATTAGGTCCTCCAATCCAAAGTTCAATTATAAATTCTTCTAATACAATTTGGTAAAATCAATTTTAATGCCTTCTTTCATCTTCCCAATAATCGATGTGGTTATCACTTGTATCGCAGGAAAATTTGAAGATTGATTAAAAAATTGGGTTGTTGTTCTCATTGAGTGTGTGATTCGTGAACTCGTAGGAACAAACCACTATATAAATAGTTGATACTATTAAATTGGAATTGATTAAGGGTAACAATTTTGTTTGATTGTGTACAACATTCCAAAGCAAGTTTGGATTTTGTATATTGGCACATCGATGAAATTGAATCAACCTATTTCTTTATTTTAACGTCATACCAGAAAATAGAGATATATACACAAAATCAATAAAATTAGAATTTAATTAGAAAAACAAAATGAAATATTTAGTGGATAGAATCTAAATAAATAAATGCATCAAAGTAAGTGAAAAAAATTAATGTATGCACAATATCTTGCTTGTTGGATTTCATATGTTTGTCGTAAGCGTATGTTAGGTTGCGCGTTCACAACCTCCAAAATGAGTTTCCTTCTCCAAACACAAGTCATATAGATCGTGCGTAAAATGCCGAAATGCGAGTCAGATCGAAGCCACAAATCCATGCTTTTGCGGCACAGCAAATGTGAGTACAAGCATGTATAATTACCAAATTAAAGCTTTCTTCTTCATTACCATCACTACTATGATATACTTCTTCTCCCTATTATTACATATGTATCATAATTTCTCAGATTTGCAGATGAAACAAAGAGAATAGTGGAAAGATAATAAATTAAACTTAAAACAAGAAAAATGAATTGAAGATCTATGGTTTTGCTTATGGAACTTCTCGTTCTTCCCTCAATGACAATAACGTTCTCACTCTGTTTTAGTGGATAACCACTTCATTGTTGCCGTGAGTGGTCTATCAATTAACTTTTTGACCAAAATCAATTATGTCAAATTCAATTCTATCAAATTAAGTTTTCACCACCGCATAGCCATACATATACCAAGTGTGTAAGATTAAGTAACTAAATTGATCTAGACTCTAGAGTGTTGCAACAGCAACTCAAAAAATGAATTATATCAAAGATGAGTGGTCTAAGGAGCTGTAGAGTGTTGTGTAACACATGAGAATAGTTTTTTTGCTGGTGACTGGGATTCGAACCCCAGACCTTGTATAATATGTTATGCATTGTCCTTGCCAATTGAACACGATAGTATTTATTAGACGGCTCTACATAATGGATAAGATTTATGCGTGAAAAGGACAAATGTATGGTCCCTCTTTCTGCTATGTTGTACTGTCCTAGGACAAGGAATATTGTTTACTCTTTGGTCAGTTTCGCCTCCAAGGACACACTAGAGTTTGCCCAATTCCATGCAAAAGGTCAGAGTGCTGTAAATTTAATTTGGATGCGCCACCATTTATTTCTCAGCTCTCAATTTAATTTCTTTCACTTATTTCTTTGTTAAAATTGAAGCAAGGTGTTCCATTGATTGATAGATCACTTGTTCTCCTTGGTGTTCTCTTTTATGTTATTTATCTTTTACTTATACATTGTTATATTGGATTTGAACTTAAGATCCTTGCCAATGTTTTCCATCTTGCTCATTATAAGCTAAAACAACTGTGTTGGATTATGTGAAATTTGATAATGTCTTCGTTGTTTTTCAAGTGAAAACATAGTGTGTTTATGCATTTTTAGCACTTCTTTATTGCTATATATTTACTTTGAGCCTGATCAGCTTAGGGTGCATATGAGTTTGTTGAGTAGCGAAAGCGTTCGATTGAACCGGCATGAAGACATGAAAGAAATTCCAAATCACATAGTCAAAGTATCACAGCTCCCAAATAATAGAGTAGATTCAGTAAAGTAAAACAGAACAGTTGTAAATCATCACAGTGCACACAACTTAATTGAGCCCAAGAGCTTGAGCATGATGCTTGATGTGATCATCAATGAAGGTGGCAATAAAATAGTAGGAGTGATCATAACCAGGTTGAAGACGTAACAGCAGTGGAACATTGCCATTCTTGCACGCCTCTTCGAACTTGTGAGGCAACAGTTGATCATGCAAAAATTTGTCATCTTCCCCCTGAAAATTCGAGGAATAGTAAGAAGCAGTAAGAATTCAAGAGTGTAGGAGCATCTATGCAATCACTTGAAATCTTGCTCGCGACAAACAGCATTATATCTGCCTTACCATTTTGATTTATTCAACTTGTGATAAAAAATTAATTTCTCAAATACAAATCTAATAAAATCTTACAGGAAAGCAGCACCTAAAATTTTGCCATTCACTTTTATTATACCGTTAACGATTAAAATAAAAGTAAATAAATAAAAATCACATGATCATGTACCTGATCAATCAAAATAGTGGCAGATACGTTGGGATACTTCCCTACCTGAGAAGTGGCATCATAATCCTGCATTTTTCAACTGCTTATTATAATGAAATATCAACTTAACAAGTATGAGAACATGAAAGTTTCCCCTCTAATTTACCTCCCAATCAGATTTATTGCCACCTAGATAATTCGTGAATGCCTTCTGTCCCCAAGGACAATTCGTAGGATTTGCTACTGGTGCAAAGGCAGAAACTGACTGTAACAATAGTGCATCAAAACACAGAAGAATAGAAAACAAAGTTAGAACTCCCAATAAGTACAGTACTTATCATGACAAAGGACAGTCATATATGTTGTTAGAGTTCTACGAACATAAAAAACTTCACCAAAATAATGCGAGATTTGGTTCAAACTTGCAAAAATCTTAAAGAGTTATGAATAGCAAGTATATGTGCAAAAATCTCGTAAACAAGTTCTCCTCCAACCTTCTCCCGGCATGTTCATTTTTAACTCATGTATGTCCACTCATCCTGCCTTAACATTCTCATCTCCCCCAAACTTTTTTTTTTTGTTGCTCTTACTGGCACTTCAATGCTCAAAGCATTGCAGGACTTTCAGAATGTTAGCCATCTTGCAAACACAAATTATATTGTACCATTCTTTTATTTCAGCCACACAACTAAATTTGTTGTACGCAGCAATCCCCAGCTATTAGCTCCAGGACATTGTTACCAAGATTGCAATTTCATGCTCTATAGCACTATTACTTAAATGAAATCTCCTTATTCAGGTGTTTCTATTCAAGCCTCGACTAAGAAATTAAAACAAGTGCTAAAGTGATCAAATATAACTATTTCATCTGCAGAAATCATACATTAAGGCACGAGCTCTTAAATGTTTCCAGCCACCTATATAAGGTAAAAAAACACGAACTTGATGCCGACCCTAGGTATAATAAACCTAGTTATATGGGAATAAACCTTTTGTTGCACCACAATTCCAATTCAGAAGCATCTTTATCTGTTGAGATTGTCTTCAAATTTGTGGTCTGGAAGAACAGGGAAATCGTGACACGAATTTGGCATCGTGACACGATTTCGTGGTGCCGTGAGCTAGGTTGCAGGGTGCCAAATCGTGGCACGATTGTGGGAAATCGTGACACGATTGTGCAAACTTGCTCGTTAAGTTTCCATGATAAGGACTGGTCATACCTTGAGACGGATGCACCAATCGTGACACGATCAGGAAATCGTGACACGATTTTATCAGTGGAAGGCATGTATTTAAGTGTTCTTGTGCAGATTTGAAGTGAGAGTTGGAAGAGAGAGAGACTTGGGAAATCAAAGGGAGCAACTCTAGGGTTTAGGGTTCTTTGATTAGAGTATCTCTTGGGTTGAAAACATGGGAAACACCTTGTAGAGAAAAAATCATTGAGTGTCTTGGTGAGATTGGGAAAAGTGTAGAAATTAGGGTTTGTTCATTGTGAACTTGTCAAATCTAATTTCTTGCAACCTTTTGTATCCCTTTTGTAAGAACTCTTTGATAGTGGATTGGAGAGTACAAACTCTCCTCCAGAGTAGGTCAAGTTTGGACCGAACTGGGTGACCAATCTCTTGGTGTATTTGTTTTCTTCTTCCCTCTCCTTTTATCTTGTGATTGTGTATTGTGTTTCTCACTTGTTTCCTAGATTAGATCTAGGTGGTGTTTTGTTGATTATTGCTTGCACACACTTAGTTTGGTGGTTACCACTCTCCTTTGCTCCACACATCATATTTCTTGTATTGGTGTGGTTCGATTTGAGATCGGAATTCACAACACTATCAAATGATCACAGATCACCTAAAGAAATGGAAGTTCCAAATGAATGTCCTATCCTAGCTTAGAATGGAAAATTGGTGCAGAGAAGAAAGATAATAGGGATTGGAAAAGTCACTACCAACAATCTAGTCCAAGTCCTTACCCACCTTTAAGAAAAAAGAAGCCTATTGATGAAATTCAATACTATATCCTTCCAAAGAACATTTACCACACATATGTCCTCTGAATGCCAATAGAGGATTTTAACATAGATACATTTCAAAACTCCAATACTTACCCATTTCCCCATTAACTCTTTTTTTTTCAATGAAAATTGGGGAAGGAGGAAAATTTTATTATTTAAAGTGGCACTAACGGCCATTTTACAACCATCCCCAAGGGGATTTCAACTCAGTACCATGAGATTACAAAGCAAACTCTTACCTCTGAGCTAGCACCTCAGGTATGAATTGAATTTATGTACTGAGCTAACATAGATACATTTCCAAACCCCCAAAACTTATCCATTTCCCCACTAATTCTTTCCAAACCATTTTCAAAAATTTAATCAATCCAACCCACCAAAAAGAAATTTTTTCAGGGGAACTACATTGGTTTTGATCCCTTTTCTTTAAGGGTATGTAGGAAAAGGCGTTAATCATTCCAAATCAAATAAAAATAACCAAAAACATACTTCTTCTCCCTCCATTCTTTTACTTAGATTTTTAGGCAATAATTTTCAAATAAGCGAATTAATTTAGCACAGGATAAATTAGGCAAGAGGTTCCTACAGAGTACCGTAGACGCTTAGAGTGCTAGCACCTTCCCTTCGCGTAATCAACCCCCGAATCCAAAGTCTCAAGGGTTTTTACTAACTTTTTCACTTCCCACGAATAAAAGTTGAGAGTTCAAAGATTAACGATTCAAATCAATTAATGGTTTGATATCCGAAAATCACGAGCACAGATGAGTAAGTCCAACTTTGTGTTGCTTTTACAAGCCATCTGGTTTAACAATTAAGTTATGCTTCATGTTTGATTAAAATTTCCAATTGGTTTTATTCCTTACCAATGTAGCATTGTAAAAAAAATATAGATAGCTAAACAGTAAACACATTAAACCAATAGAACTAAATGCTAATGTGATTTAGCTTATGTTTTGTCCATCTGTCTCTAATTATAAGTTTTTATTTTATTTTATTATAAATTGAATACTTGAATAAGTCCCTATTTTTTTAAATGTAATATGTGTTTTGATTTTTTTCTCTTCAAACATACCCCTTGATAGTAATACAAATTTATCTTTGATGAAGGGAACAATTGTTCATGGTACCCATGTAACTGCGCTAGAATAAGGATATTGAAGCACCTATCCATATATTAATGCACTTACAGCAAATATGATTGATCAAGTCTCACAAGATTTTTTTTTTTTATTTGATTATTTCACACATTAAAAAAGAATGGTAAATTTTGTCAAAAAATTGCAAAATTAAAGAAAGTGAATGGTAAATTTTGAAATGATTTTAGCTCATAAGACTCGTGCGCCGCACGGGTCATCAATCTAGTATATATCTTTTATTTATTAAAGTTAACCCGAATGCTAATTGTTGCCCTAGATTTAACCTAACCCGAATGCTTAATTTTACTATATTACCCCTATATTTAATTAAATCAAAATAAAAGCAACAGATCACTCCTAAATCACTCCTATTCTTTTGAACAAAACAAAAATCGCTTTTATATAATCTTTATTTCAACACTTTATCTCTTATTCCTTACAATTAACCCGAACGCAAAATTTTACCATAGATTTAACCTAGCTTCTTTGCTTAATTTTACTATATTACCCTATTTAATTTAATCAAAATGTTAATTGTTATGGAAATCAAAATAAACAAATCGCTCCTAATTTTTCTCCTTAATTTTACTAAACAAATAAACAAATCCTCCTATTCTTATCTTCTTATTCCTAAACAAAGCTTTGTTGCCCTAATTTTAACCTAATATTTTAGCAACTTTTCCCTCCTTCAAAACCTAACCATATTCCCTAATTCCCCTCCTCCAAACCCTAATCATGATTTCCTAACTTCACTCCTCCTAAAACCTATCTAATTGATTTCCATAAACCATATCTCCTAACTCCCCTCCTCCATACCCTCACCAATATATTTTAATCCTTTCTCCTAAACCGAAATCTCTTTCTAAAACCATACCTTTCTCTTAAACCGAAATTTCTTAATCAACATGGCTTTCAGAAACATTCAGACTTTGCTGTCATACCACTGCCTCACTGATAACCATATCTTCATTCCACTCTGGTTTATACTAAATATATAGACTTTTGCTCTTATTCCTCGCTGTTGTAAAGTATAAATCATTCTTTCAATCCTTTTAATCTTTTGTAGGTCTGCTGGTGAAAAACCCTCTTTCCGATCTTGACAAAGCAATCAACAAGTTGAGACTGAAATACAGATCATATATCGTTGAATATGACATTGATGTTGTATGTGTTTTTTGCGAAATATACCTATTCTTAATTATTTGCATTCTATTTTATCAACGTTTGTGATGTTTTTGTTTGTTATTTTTTTAGGGTGCAGTATGCTTGCCAAACATGCTTGGCGGTGATTTTGGAGATCAAATTGGGCGCTATGCAATATTGACTGATCCTAAGTCCAACAAGTTTGAAGTATTGGTCGACAGAGTAAACGGAGCATTTTTTCTCACAAAGGGATGGAAAGCGATTCGTGAATTTTACGGAATCGATCTTGGTGCCTGAATTACCTTGGTTTTTGTTGGTGACGGACAGTTTGATATACAGTTGACTGATAGGTTTCACAAGAGTATCTCCTACCCGGTTTTTGATCCCCCTATGCATTTCCTTCTTGACAAGATGAATTTGCAAGCAACTTTCGATGACTATCTCCCCCCAATAACATCTCTTCTCGCTTATCGTCACAATATCACTGACATGGTTCTTGATTTCGAAAAAAAAAATTAACTGAGTATGATGTTACTAAAGGTTGCATGGAATGATACACTTTTCGTGTCCACCTTAACTTCTTTTATTCCTTTTCCGTTTAGTTGATATAAGTTACATGGATTTCTAATTTTGCAGATTCTACTTTACACCGGCAATGTTCCGCAGATGCTTGATACACTCAAGACAACTGTGAATATTATCGACGATTGCGGTAACTTATGGGTGTGTGAGCTAACTTTTGCAACTTTTCCTTATGAACACTTCAAGATAGGACGACGTTGGAATAGGTTTGTGGAAGCTCGTAGGCTCCGTGAAGGTGTGAAGATCAGAGGGGGTGCTCCGATGGTTGGGTCACATGATACCATCTACCTTGATGTTATTTACAATCAGTCCATGTTAGATAAATTGTGCAACACCTTTCCACTTTGAATTTTAAGTTTTAGTTTCTTAGAGTTTTGGAAGCATCTATTTTTTTGTCTTTGAATTTAGCAAATGTCTCTTGAATTTCATAAATAATTTAGCCTTGCTTGCTTTGGTTTTTGATTTATATATTTGTGTTTGTGCTCCTCAAACTATATTTAGTAGCATTGTTGTGTTATTGAAACATTTTAGTAGCATAGCTTTTAGTAACACTAGTAGTAACAATTACTACCTTTTGGTGACACTTTTAGTAACATTATTACTAACAATCACTAATCCTAATCTCTAAAATATGTTTTGGGTGGAATCAAACTAAAATCCTAATCATAATTTCTCTCATTCAAGTAACTAAGAAATTTCATCCACATCTCTAAAGTAACTTTTTGGTGGAAACAAACTAAAATCCTTATTTCTCTCATTCAAATAATTACGGGATTTCATCCACATCTCTAAAATATGTTTTGGGTGGAAACAAACTAAAAATCATAATTCCTCTCATTCAAGTAACTACTAAAGATTTCATCCACATCTCTAAAATATTTTTTAGGTGGAAACAAACTAAATTCCTAATCCTAATTTCTCTCATTCAAGTAACTAAGAGATTTCATCCACATCTCTAAAGTAACTTTTTGGTGCAAACAAACTAAAATCCTTATTTCTCTCATTCAAATAATTAGGGGATTTCATCCACATATTTAAAATATGTTTTGGGTGGAAATAAACTAAAAATCCTAATTCCTCTCATTCAAGTAACTACTAAAGATTTCATCCACATCTCTAAAATATGTTTTGGGTGGAAACAAATTAAAATCCTGATCCTAATTTCTCTCATTCAAGTAACTAAGAGATTTAATCCACATCTCTAAAATATGTTTTGGCGAGTCAACTATGGTAATTCTTAAGTAAAAAAAAAAATGCCCCATCAAAAATATTAATTTCATTTTATTCATATTAATCTTTATCCAAAAATGTTGAGCATAATTTTATTCCACTTCAACTACATCCCTTTGTTCTGCGCCCCTTCCCTATTTACATGCCAATTCTTAAGTAAAACAAAGTCCCCTATCAACAATATTAATTTCATTTTATTCATATTAATTTTTATCCTAAAATGTTGGCCACTTCCTAATTTTGTTCCACTTTTTTGTGCTTATCCTGATAACTAATACTCTTTATTGCTCAACCGACATATCCTACTAACACGTATTGCACCTTTTTCCTATAAATATATCATAACCTATTAGCCAAACCATCTAAATCTAAATAAGCATCCTCTTTCTTGGAAAGGAAAAAACAAGCCAATGATGTATGCCAAATACACTCCAATCTCAGCTGTTTCTGGAGGAAGAAAGAATCTCAAGATGTGTGTGCGAGTTGCTCACATTTGGTTGATTCGAGAGAAGAAGGTCTCCACTAGCATCATTTTCATGAACATGTTACTGGTCGATGAAAAGGTTTCTACATGTTTGCACTCTTAGCTTTAAAATTAAACTAATGTGATCGTTGTTTTTTAGTTATGTAATTTAACCAGCTGTTTAATGTTGTTGTTTTCGTCAATAGGGTGGACGTATTCACGCCACAACTAGAAAAGATTTGGTGGCAAAGTTCAGGTCCATGGTTGAAGAAGGGGGTACATATCAGCTCGAAGGACGGGTAATATCTGGTTCTAATATCGGTGAGAAGGTGTTTATTCCAAGGTTATCGCAAACACCATCTGATAATAGAATTCCTTTCAAATTTAAACGAAGGCAGTTTCCGATATCTGTCTCATTTGCAATGACTATTAGCAAGAGTCAGGGTCAGCCGCTAGAACATGTTGGTGTCTACCTACCGTCTCCTATTTTTTCACATGGACAATTGTACGTCGCAATATCACGGGTTACTTCGAGGGGTGGTTTAAAAATATTGATTAATGACGACGACGGCGATGATATCAATGTTGCATCAAATGTGGTCTACAGAGAAGTTTTCCGTAATGTGTAGGACTTTTTTGTGTACTGTTCATTTTCTTACTTATTGAAACTATTTGCATGTCAACGAACTTCAATTTCCCTTTCAAAATTATATGTTATTTTAAAGTAACAGGAACTACGTACTAGAATTATGGAACAATAACAAAGTCTTTGGTATTAACATTTCGCTTTGATTCACGACAATATTTAGATTCACGCGAACTACAATGTCTTATTTTTCAGTGAATATTATATTTTTAAAATGACACGTGCGTTAGCACGGGTCAATGGTCTAGTAGGATTAGTCCTTAACCCGAATGCTAATTGTTGCCCTAGATCTAACCTAACCCTAATGCTTAATTTTACTATATTACCCCTATATTTAATTAACCCTATTTAATTTAATCAAAATTAAAGCAACAGATCACTCCTAAATCGCTCATATTCTTTTGAACAAAACAAAAACCGCTTTCAAATAATCTTTATTTCAATACTTTATCTCTTATTCCTTAAAGTTAACCCAAACACAAAGTTTTGTCATAGATTTAACCTAGCTTCTTTGCTTAATTTTACTATATTACCCTATTTAATTTAATCAAAATGTTAATTGTTATGGAAATCAAAATAAACAAATCGCTCCTAATTTTTCTCCTTAATTTTACTAAACAAATAAGCAAATCCTCCTATTCTTATAGGATTAGTCCTCATCTCTCCTATTTTTTCTACTTATGAAAATGACTTTATTTTTCTTTTGGAAAGGATTAAACAGAACTTAAATAAGACCTCCGTTTCCTTTTATGTTTTTTTTTTTTTGGAGAATATTATTAAACAAATCCCCCTACACATTCTAACGTTCCTAATTTTTTGTCAAGCAATACTTATCAAGATGTCCTCCTTTTATGGAAAGCACAAAACAGATTATTTCCTTCTGATGCAATCCTTTCCTACGTTTCATTCTGATGCAATCTTTTCCTACCTAACAAAATGCGCTATTTTTATTGAAAAGCACTGAACAGATCGTTTGTTTGATGAAACATATGGCCCTTATTCTTTTTCATTTTGAATATTCAAGCACCTATTTTAGAACTTAAAAACAGAATTATAAGATTAGTCCTAATCTCTCCTATTTTTTCTACATATAAAAATGTCTTTTTTTTTTTTGGAAAGGACTAAACATAACTTAAATAAGACCTGCATTTCCTTCTGATGTTTTTTTTTTTGGAGAATAATATTAAACTAATTCCCCTACACATTCTAATGCTTATGTTCCTATTTTTTTGTGACATCGATATCAAATGTGCTCTACAGAGAAGTTTTCCGTAATGTGTAACACTTTGTTTTGTAGTATTGTTGTTATAGCATATCAGTACTATTTTTATGTCGAGAGACGTTGGATTTTCTTTTCTTCAATAAACTATGTCATTAAATTTATATGTTATGTTACCGTAGCAGGGTCGATGTCATGGAAATTGTTTAATATGGTACAGTAAAAACGTTTGTGGCAATTTATCTTATGAATTAAATTATACTATTATTTCGATTCAAGTAAAGTATTTACTTTTATATTTACGCTATATTTGTTCTTTTGTATGACCCTAGATATCTCTATGAAAATTCATAAAAAAAATAATAATAATTTGAATGAGTTCACTAAATCTTCCTATGACCCGGAACTCACTTCCTTTGTGAAGTCAGTCAATGATAAACAGATATTTGGAAAGAATGCGCCTTCTCTTCTCCATACACAAGCTCTCACTTATTGAGTTGTTTACAAATTGAAGAACCTTAATTATTCACCATGGATAAATCTTCAAAGCTCTGATCCAAAATTTCAACTATTCTCCAACATAAACTACTAATTTACTAAACCTAAAGCTTTGTTGCAACTACACTCTCAGGTTTGTTTTGCCAATTCTGCTCCACTACAGTTATTTTAATTTAAATAGTTTAATTTCAATCATTCACCATTCTATGACTTCAGTATATTAAAAGGCATGTACAAAGAATGCTATGAGCTTGTTACTGGTTATATCTAATTTTTCATGTTTAACTGGAGTAATAGACTTTCTCAGCCCAAATATCACTCCAAAACAATAATCCTTCAAATTAAGGAGATATTGGGTTCAACATAACTTAGTTGGCTCTATTTTATTTATGATGAAACATTGATGCGGACACCGAACACGGCACTGACACGTCGACACCGCTAATAATTTTAGAAAATAACATAATTGAATGTAATCGCATGTGTTAGTGTCGAACACCAGTCATGGCTTCTATCAGAAGTGTTAGTGCTACAAAGTATTTTCGATTTTTCTTGATTTATGTAATTTGTAATTAACCTATTGGTATACTTCATCAGAAGTCTGTTGACTTGCCAAAGAATCGAAGTCAACTCACTACAGGACTTGCTTGCTTATTGGTGTTTAGATGGCTTCTTCTTCATCATCTTTTGGTGTTTCTCATTCAAGCTCAAAGCAGCATAATGTCTTTCTCAGCTTTAGAGGAGAAGATACTCGATACAATTTTACAAGCCATCTATATGCTGCCTTGTGTGGAAAAAAGATCCGTACATTCGTGGATGATGAGGAAATTGAGAGAGGAGATAACATCTCACCAACGCTTTTATCAGCTATTGAAAGCTCGAAGATTTGCGTAATAATTTTCTCGCAGGATTATGCGTCTTCTTCATGGTGTTTGGATGAACTTGTGAAAATCATTGAATGCAGTGAGAAGAAAAAACTTGTTGTCATACCTGTTTTCTATCACATCGATGCATCTCATGTAAGACACCAGAGGGGAACCTATGGAGATGCATTTGCCAAACACGAGGATCGTTTCAGGGACAATCTAACCAAGGTACACATGTGGAGAACTGCCCTGCACAAAGCTGCAAACTTAGCAGGATGGGTTTCCGAGAAAAATAGGTAAAGTTGGTAAATATGTTGTAAAATAACTGTTTTTTTTATAGATAATATTCAAATCTTAGTTATTAGTAATTTAGTATATTCATTGAGAACTATTTTTGAGTGATTAGCTAATAAAAAACAACTTTTTGAAAGAAAACAATAGATTTGGAATAATGTTTATTTTGATATATCGCCCCATTTGTGGGTGTGGTAATATGCTATATGGTTTATGTATAATCCATATACATAAAGAAGTTATGATTGTTTGATTCTCATGTGTCTATAAATTTTGAAAATTTTCTTTTTCATCTAGGTCCGAGGCTGTCCTAATTAAAGAAATTGTTGAAGTTATATTAGACAAGTTGAAATGTATGAGCCCACATGTTCAAAACAAGGGGCTTGTTGGAATTTCTGTACACGTTGCGCATGTGGAATCAATGTTATGCTCTGGGTCAGCTGATGTGCATATTATTGGTATTTGGGGTATGGGTGGCATAGGCAAGACAACCATTGCAGATGCTGTGTTTACAAAAGTCTCATATCAATACGAGAGATACTACTTTGCTGCCAATGTCAGGGAAACATGGGGAAATCGGATAAAGTTGCAGAATGAAGTTTTGGCGGACGTGTTAGAAGACCAAAGCATCAAGATTAGTACCCCTACAATGAGTTCCGCCTTTGCTGTAGAAAGACTTAAATGTAAAAAGGTCCTCGTCGTTCTTGATGACGTGAGTTTATCCGAACAAATAGAATATCTTGTTGGAGGGAGAGATTGGTTTGGACCTGGTAGTCGAATCATAGTGACCACTCGAAACAGAGAAGTGTTTAACAGTGGAGTCGATGAAGTATACCAAGTGACGGTATTGAATTCTCATGAAGCCCTAAAGCTTTTTAGCTTGAACGCCTTTCAACAAGACAGTCCATTGATCGAATACCAAAACTTGTCAGAAAGGGCAGTGGGTTATGCTAAGGGCATTCCTCTAGCTCTTAAAGTTATGCTAAGTGCATTGGAAAAGCTGAAGAAATATCCAAAAGCTGAAATTTATGATGTGTTGAGATTGAGTTATGAAGGATTGGACCCTGAGGAGCAGAATATATTTTTAGATATTGCCTGCTGTTTGAAAGGACAAACAAAAAGCCAAATAACAAGTATATTAGATGCATGTGATTTTTCTACTGAAATTGGGATGAGAAGCCTTGAAGACAAGTCTCTTGTAACTGTTTCTAAAAACAACACAGTACAGATGCATGATTTGATACAAGAAATGGGACGTTTTGTAGAATCTGAGAAAAAGCCTGGAGAAAGAAAACGGTTGTGGGATCCTAAAGAAATTTATGATGTCTTCAAGCATAACAGGGTAGGGTTCAAATTTCTTAGTCTGCACCACATTTCTAAATATGTCCAACGCATTAGTAAATTAATCTGTCGAGCATGTTTAACACTCTAAATTTGTTTACTCCTTTTATTTTCCAGGGTTTTGAAAGTATTGAGTGTGTTGTGTTGGACATGTCTCAAATCAAAGAGTTGACATTAAGCCCTCAAACATTTCAGAGAACGCACAGGCTCAGAGTTTTGATATTTTATATACCCTCCAGTGATACGAGAAGAATCAATGTGCATATTTCCAGAGGTCTCAATTGCATGCCTCTCGAAATAAGTTATTTCAGATGGGACTGTTTTCCATTGAAATCCTTGCCACCACAGTTTTGTGCGGAGAAGCTTGTCGAACTTGATATAAAACATAGCCGAATTGGAAAGCTTTGGGATGGAGTACAGGTATTTTGTGGAAACTTGTTAACTTCATAGACTTAAAAGAACTGATAAAAAAATCTACAACTTGTGAAATTAAGTTTTGGTTTCTTATAATACAGGATCTTGTGAATTTGAAGTCATTATGCCTAAGTGGTTGCAAGAACTTGGTTGAGCTCTCAGATTTGTCTTTGGCCTCGAAACTTGAGAAAGTACATCTTGATGATTGTGCGAGCTTGTTGAATGTTCCTTCATACATTTTGTCACTTGATAGTCTGCTTGCACTAAATCTGAGAGGCTGTAAACAGCTCTGTTACATTGAAAGTGAGAAGCCATCTAGATCTCTTCGATGGCTTAATTTGAGAGGGTGCTCAAGACTTGTAAGGTATTCAGTTTTTTCCGAGGAACTGGAGTACTTGAACTTGGATTTCACGGCAATTGAAGAACTTCCTCACAACCTCAACCTCTTACCAAAGTTAAAAAAAACTATCATTAAGAGGAAGTGATATTGAGATATTGCCTGCTAGCATACAACATCTCTCCTTGTTGAGAGCTCTCGATGTAAGTAACTGCAGGAGGTTTCGTTCCATGCCCAAACTCCCATTATTGCTACAAGACTTGAATGCAAGCAATTGCATATCCCTAGAAACAGTTTCAAATTCAGGGATCACAATGTTGCAAGATTCTTTTGGTAAGCTAAACAAGAGAACATTGTTGACACAGATTCACAAGGAAGAACAAATGTCTATTCGTCATCGTGACTATTTGGGTAGATTTGAGTTTCATAATTGCATAAAGTTGGATCAGATTGCACGCATGACTGTTACGGAGGAGGCACTAATTAGAATTCAGCTAGCAGCTTACTTGTCATCAAAGATTCAAGTGTTTTCTGATCCTTATTGTCAAGTTGATGATAAAGTTTCAAAGAATTTTGACCATGAGGATTTTCTATATGTATCCCGGCCCTTTTATAGTATTTTACTGGGAAATAAAGTGCCAGATTGGTTCCTGCATAAAGAAACAAACTCCTTGTTCATCACTATTGAATTTTCTGAACGATGGAATTTACTGTGCAGATGCCGGGGGTTTGCCTTCTGCCTTGTTCTTGGAGCATCCGAATCAAACAAGAACATTCATCGTACTGGTCTTATTGCAGGGTGTAGATACGATTTTGGAGGCGAATATAAAGGAACATCCATTTTGAAGTCTTCTTATAGTGATGCTAAGTCAGACCAGGTATGGCTTTGGTATGACCAAATTTTAGAAGTTGCAGATTTCCCAGGGACAATACCATGGAAGGTCTACTTTGAGTTTTTTGTTCGGTCGGGTTGTTCAGGGTCTATAGTGAAACAGTGTGGAATTCAACCATTGTATGCTCCATTCGACATCATGCAAAGCTCACATGAAGAAGTTAATAGAGAAGGTAAGACGCCTTACCATGAGCTTGAATACAAAAAAGATCCAAGAAATTACTGGCTTCTTCGCCACTATGCTCACCCTCCTGATGGCCTTGGATTTCCATCAAAACAACAAAGGATTTCTGGGTGTCATGATGGACATTTTATGGAACCCATTCCATCTACTTATTGTGCCGAGAATGTTGTTGACATTCATATGGAACACAATCATGCTGAAGTATTTGTTAATTTTGGTCTTATTCGTAGTGGTTACCACCAACCACGCGATCTGCAGTGTTTAGCCCAAATGCTTCTGGATAACTATTGTTATTACGGTTAACTTGTAGATAATATCGATATCTTTTCATCCCTATGGAGATTGTCGCTAAGTGATTGCAATGTTGAGAACTTTCCATTTAGAATTGCAAACCTTTCAAGGCTGGAACGCCTTTTAATAAGTAACTGCAAGAGCCTTAGGTCTCTGTCCAAACTTCCACCATCCTTTAAATTTTTGTCTGTTTTTGGGTGCACATCTCTGAAGACGGTTGAATTTGCTAAGGAATACATCATGGTAGTTGATGTAATTTTTTGCGCTGAAGAGAGAACTAGGGTCATTGAAGTGGAAAAAGTGTCGAGAATACAAGTTACCGACCCATTAGCAAATGCCAGGAGCTGGACCATGCTCAAGTTTGGGTCTTCGATGGTCATTGAGTTCCATGTTGCTTCAATTTTAGAGTTATTGAATGTTGAGAGACGTGACTGCTGTACAATAGAAGTTACTGTCAAGGAGTTGGTATAAATTGGGTCTTAGATGACCATTATATTCAATTTGGTAAAGTCAATTTTAATGCCTTCTTTCATCTTCCCAATAATGGATGCCGGTTATCACTTGTATCGCAGGAAAACTTGAAGATTGATTAAAAAATTGTGTTGCTGTTCTCATTGAGTGTGTGATATTGGAGATTGATTAAGGGGTAACAATTTTGTTTGATTGTACAACATTCCAAAGCAAGTTTGGATTTTGTATATTGGCACATCGATGAAATTGAATCAAGCTATTTCTTTATTTTAACGTCATACCAGAAAATAGAGATATATACACAAAATCAATAAAATTAGAATTTAATTAGAAAAACAAAATGAAATATTTAGTGGATATAATCTAAATAAATAAATGCATCAAAGTAAGTGAAAAAAATTAATGTATGCACACTATGCTTGTTGGATTTCATATGTTTGTCCTAGGCGTATGTTAGGTTGTGCGTTCACAACCTCCAAACGTGAGTTTCCTTCTCCAAACACAAGCCATATAGATCGTACGTAAAAACCACAAATCCATGCTTATGCGGCAAAGCAAATGTGAGTACAAGTTTCAACTTTTGAGTGACATGTATAATTACCAAATTAAAGCTTTCTTCTTCATTACCATCACTGCTATGATATACTTCTTCTCCCTATTATTATATATGTATCATAATTTCTCAGATTTGCAGATGAAACAAAGAGAATATTAGTGGAAAAATAATAAATTAAACTTAAAACAAGAAAAATTAATTGAAGATATGTGGTTTTTCTTATGGAACTTCTCGTTCTTCCCTCAATGTCGACAGTATCTTTCTCACTCTATTTTAGTGGATATCAATTCACTTTTGACCAAAATCAATTATGTCAAATTAAATTCTATCAAACTAAGTTCTCACCACCGCATCACCATACATATACCAAGTGTGTAAGATTAAGTAACTAAAGTTGTAACCCAACAAAACAAAAAAAGTAACTAAAGTGATCTAGACTCTAGAGTGTTGCAACGGCAGCTCAAAAAATGAACTATATCAAAGATGAGTGGTCTACGGAGCTGCAGAGTGTTGTGTAACATATGAGAATCGTTTGAATACAAGAGAAGAATTGAACACGATAGTACTTATGAGATAGCTCTACATAATGGATAAGATTTATGAGTAAAAAGGACAATTGCATGGTCCGTCTTTCTGCTATGTTTGTACTGTCCTAGAGTTTGCCCAATTCCATGCAAAAGGGCAGAGTGCTGTAAGTAAAGGAATGATTCAGCCAATGATAATGGATTTGAACTTAAGATCATTTCCAATGTTTTCTATCCTGCTCATTATAAGCTAAAACAACTGTGTTGGATTATGTGAAATTTGATAATGTCTTCGTTGTTTTTCATGTGAAAACATAGTGTGTTTATGCATTTTTAGCACTTGTTTATTGCTATATATTTACTTTGAGCCTGATCAGCTTAGGGTGAATATTAGTTTGTTGAGTAGGGAAAGCGTTCGATACAACCGGCATGAAGACATGAAAGAAATTCCAAATCACATAGTCAAAGTATCACAGCTCCCAAATAATAGAGTAGATTCAGTAAAGTAAAACAGAACAGTTGTAAATCATCACAGTGCACACAACTTAATTGAGTCCAAGAGCTTGGGCATGATGCTTAATGTGATCATCAATGAAGGTGGCAATAAAATAGTAGGAGTGATCATAACCAGGTTGAAGACGTAACAGCAGTGGAACATTGCCATTCTTGCACGCCTCTTCGAACTTGTGAGGCAACAGTTGATCATGCAAAAATTTGTCATCTTCCCCCTGAAAATTATAGCAATGGTAAGAAGCAGGATGAATTCAAGAGTGTAGGAGCATCTATGCAATCACTTGAAATCTTGCTCGCGACAAACAGCATTATATCTGCCCTACCATTTTGATTTATTCAACTAGTGATAAAAAATTAATTTCTCAAATACAAATCTAATAAAATCTTACAGGAAAACAGCACCTAAAATTTTTCCATTCACTTTTATTATACTGTTCACGATTAAAATAAAAGTAAAGAAATAAAAATCACATGATCATGTACCTGATCAATCAAAATAGTGGCAGATACGTTGGGATACTTCCCTACAAGAGAAGTGGCATCATAATCCTGCATTTTTCAACTGCTTATTATAATGAAATATCAACTCAACAAGTATGAGAACATGAAAGTTTCCCCTCTAATTTACCTCCCAATCAGATTTATTGCCACCTAGATAATTCGTGAACGCCTTCTGTCCCCAAGGACACTTCGTAGGATTTGCTACTGGTGCAAAGGCAGAAACTGACTGTAACAATAGTGCATAAAAACACAGAAGAATAAAAAAAAAAAAAAAAGTTAGAACTCCCAATAAGTACAGTACTTATCATGACAAAGGACAGTCATATATGTTGTTAGAGTTCTACGAACATAAAAAACTTCACCAAAATAATGCGAGATTTGGTTCAAACTTGCAAAAATCTTAAAGAGTTATGAATACCAAGTATATGTGCAAAAATCTCGTAAACAAGTGCTACTCCAACCTTCTCCCGGCATGTTCATTTTTAACTCATATATGTCTACTCATCCTGCCTTAACATTCTCATCTCCCCCAAACCTTTTTTTTTTTCTTCTTTCTCTTACTGGCATTTCAATGGTCAAAGCATTGCAGGACTTTCAGAATGTTAGCCATCTTGCAAACACAAATTATCCTGAATCATTCTTTATTTCATCCACCCAACTAAATTTGTTGTACGCAGTAATCCCCAGCTATTAGCTCCAGGACATTGTTACCAAGATTGCAATTTCATTCTCTATAGTACTATAACTTAAATGAAATCTCCTTATTCAGGTCTTTCTATTCAAGCCTCAACCAAGAAATTAAAACAACTACTGAAGTCATCAAATATAACTATTTCATCTGCAGAAATCATACATTAAGGCACGGGCTCTTAAATGTTTCCAATAAGTACATCCGCCTATATAAGGGGGAAAAAAACGGGAAATTGATGTCGACCCTAGGTATAATAAACCTAGTTATATGGGAATAAACCTTTTGTTGCACCATAATTCCAATTCAGAAGCATCTCTATCAAATGATCACAGATCACCTAAAGAAATGGAAGTTCCGAATGAATGTCCTATCCTAGCTTAGAATGGAGAATTGCTGCATAGAAGAAAGATAATAGGGATTGGAAAAGTCACTACCAACATTCTAGCCCAAGTCCTTACCCACCTTTAAACAAACATGTGAAATCGTACAGCAATCATTTATACCATGGAATTCAAAAGGAAAAAAAAAAACCTATTGATGAACTTCAATAATTTATCCTTCCAAAGAACATTTACCACACATATGTCCCCTGAATGCCAACAGAGGATTTTAACATAGATACATTTCAAAACCCTAGTACTTACCCATTTCCCCATTAACTCTTTTTTTTTAATGAAAATTGGGGAAGGAGGAAATTTTCATTAATTAAAGTGGCACTGACGGCCATTTTACAACAATCCCCAAGGAGATTTCAACTCAGTACCATGAGATTACAAGGCAAACTCTTAACTCTGAGCTAGCACCTCAAGTGAGAATTGAATTTATGTACTGAGCTATCATAGATACATTTTCAAACCCCAACACTTATCCATTTCCTGCTAATTCTTTCTTTATATCCCTAATCGGATAAAGTATATAAATACATAAATTCAATTATCTACATAGTAGATTTTCTAATCTTGAAGAGCCCAAATTTTGTGACTTCCTTACTGCCATATAGTCTCATTTTATTCATTTGTTGTTGTTTTAATAAAGAGATAGCAACAAACAGTAAGTGTTCATAATCTAGACACTCCAAACTTCTGAAACCCAAATAAAATGGAAAAGGAAAATTCCATATCACATCCAAGGAAACAAAAGACACATGCATTACTTGCACCCAAAAACCAATCAGGGAAACATTACCTCCAATAAACATCTTTCATTTCGTAGGCACTATCTTTCAATACTAGATAGGAAAGGTTCAATGTAAAAGGTTAGCTTGATACTCATTGAGACAACGAAGTATCCTGGAAATTTTCCGAAACCACGATTCTTATGCCATATACATCATGGAATATTTCTCAATTGTCCAAACACAATTGAGATGTCTAGAAATGAAATATATATTCATACACATAATACTAAGACAGTCAACTTGTACTGCAAACATATATTTATGTCCATTATATCAGTCAAGGAAAGCAATTAGTAACAAATAATCTGTTATCTCAACAGCAAAACTATCCATAGTTTTTATAACATTGCTTGGAATTTCAAAGTAACTACTTTGGCTATATTAAAACGAGAAGCTTTTGAGTTGCTTTTTCATCAATACCTTATATTTATCGAGATTTTTCAGGTAGATAGTTAGTGCACCATGCCCACCCATAGAATGGCCAAATATGGAAGCTTTTGATGTGTCAAGCTGTGGAAAGTTATGACTTAGAAGCTCTGGCAATTCCTTGACAACATAGTCATACATGCGCCAATTCTTCCATTTCTCTTGTGTAGCGTTGAGATAAAATCCCGCACCTGTTCCAAAAATTAAATATGTAATTACGATATCTTCTGCAAAAGAAAATGTATCTTGAACATCTCAAGGTACTTTTAGCTATAGACCATAACAAAACTAATACCACAAAACATCTATGTCTTCTAAACAGGAGTGAGTATTTTTTTTCCTATAAAAAAACTGGGGGTAATACAAAAGTATGGCAAAAAGATAAAACTCAGGTGCAGATAAAATAACTTCTCATCTATCTCATTCCTACACATCTATGAGTACCATTTAGATTTTAATGCATGTTAGCATGCTCTAGTAACATCCAAACATCTCCATACACTCGATACCTTTCTTCTTCTCATCCATCGTCAAACAATACTTGGTGAAGTTTTAAGGCTGCTTGTGCATTGCCACAACAAGCTTCATCACCCATTGGAACTTTATGGCAAAGACATAGTCTAGATATTTAATTAATTGAAGGCTTATGCTCAAATTCAAATTTCACATGCTAGGTTGAGAATGCAGGCGAGGAAACTTATAATGATTCAGGAATTCAGGGATCTAAAAGGAAGTTACACAGTATAACATTTTCATATTTAAATTAAAATTTCTATAATGTAATTAATATTAGAGCCGGACGGTGGTATGACTTTGAGTGCGCACACAGGAGTAGGCTAACTGTAACTGAAAATATAGTGGATATTCTACACAATTGCAATTCTTTTTTCTAAATGCCTCTCTAACAACAGAAAAATCTCCTTTCCTTTATGTGTGGTCGGTCCTATGAATTAAAAAATGCTACTACGTGAACTGAGTCATCATAAATGTCATTTGGATCTCAAGCCTATTTTGATACGTTTCCAAATGATTTTTTTGGTCTTCCTCTACAACTTATCACTGGGTAACCTTCCACTGAACTAACTCTCCTTACTGTGCTTCTGTTGGTCCTTCTCACATGACCAAACCATTTTAGGCGAGATTACATCATCCTTCCCCCAATTGGTAGTACAACTTTAATCTTATATACTTTTAATTTAGATCTTTTATTGTATGTCCGCTCACCTACTGCAACAACATGTAATACCGTTAAACATTATATCACCTTATGCAATAAAAGTGAGAAGCACATTTTAATCACAAATAATGCCTTCATTCACCTAGGTTGAGTCCCACAATTTACGTGTCCATCTGTTTCTCTATCACCTTGTACAATGTATCTAGGGTGCCTAAACTGTGTGACCCATGTCATTGTATGATCTTTCAGTTTTCACACGAAGGTAAGTACTAGTACACATCTTGCAACACTTGCATTCTATATAATTTCTAATGAGTATTTTGAATCCATACAAGTTTGGTTTTCTTATATTCAATAGATAGACTTAAACAAGTTATAATCTGTGTGAACGAGCACTGATACCCAGGAAATAAATAACATGGGAAATTCAAGTTTAAACATTATTATTAGAAGGGTTAAGTAAGTGTTTAATCCCTATAAATATTCACATATTTGTTTTCAGCCCCTACAAAATAAAATCACATTTTTAGTCCCTGTGATATTTTCCTTAAACATTTTAGGGACCAAAGATTTTGATGAAAATTTTTGACAGGGACTAAAATGCTGATCGAAAAATATTATAGGGACTAAAAATGTTGAAGGAAAATTTTATAGGGACTAAAAAATGCGATTTTATTTTGTAAAGACTAAAAACAAAATTCTGAATATTTATAGGGACCATTTACTTGATTAACCCTTATTAGAATATCACCAATATCAGTCACATTTATCAAATTTACTGGCTTGGGTTTATATTAAGAGGATATTGCTTTAACATAATTCTTAGTATAAATACAAGTATTATGTCATAGGTATCATACCTTATTACTTGTATTAACTAACTGAAACTCAGTCTAATGAACTAATCAACTTAACTAACTAACAAACTAATTTTTTATAACAGAATAGTCACAAGAACAAAATAAAAGGAGAAGTGAGAGAGCATACCAACACCAAAGTCCCAGGAATCAGCTTCACCATCAACATTCAAGCCTCCTGTATTGTATTGTATTGTATCATCAATCAATCAACAAACAATGAATTACAAATTACAAATTAAAAAGTGAGAGGACATACTTGGAGAGGTGTCAGGGGCGATCAAGGCAACACCGTGTTCGGAAGCGGCACGTTGAGCACCGGATTTGAAGATGAAATTCTCATCGGTGCAAGTGAGACCAGAGAGCCAATAAAGAACTGGGAATGATTTGTTGGAATCAGAATTGGGAAAGTAAATATGAAAGTTCATTTCACAACCAAGTGTGTTGCTGTAATGTTTGTATCTCTTATTGTATCCTCCAAACATCTTCCCACTACTCAACTCCGTCACTGCTCCTCCTGCCATCTTCTTCCTCTCTCTCTCTTCGGACTGTCTCTCTGTACTACGACGGGCTATGCCTATTATCCACTTCCAAATTATATATACTCCGCGTGTCCGCTTCAACCCGCCCCGGGTCAACCCACTAATTCACCATTTTTTGTCGTTATTGAACAAAGGTGAATTGTGAACACGACATGTGTCATTACTCTTTAGGACCAAGTTAGATGTCTCTCTTTAGTAGAGGTGTCAAATGGGCCGGCCCAGCCCGGCTCGGGCCCGATTATAGAAATGGGTCAGCCGGCCCGACCCGTTTATGATTGGGCTGTGAATTCTAGAGCCCGGGCCAGGTGGGTCATGGGCCAGCCTAGCCTAGCCCGTTTATATTTTATTTTTAAAATTTATTCACTTTTTATTATATATTTTTTATGTATTAGTTACTCACAATTATTTTTTTTATAAAATATGATTGGATGAACATAAAAATATAAATAATTTTTACTGTATAATAATTAAACTCTAGATTATTCTTTCAATTAAATCAAATTAATAATTTATAAACTTTCAAATTTTAAAATTGTAAGCTAAATTCATCCATATTTATTAAGTTTATTTATTTAAATATTTTTTTGTTAATAAATTTTAAATTAGTTGATAATTTTTTTAAAAAATATGTTGTTTTTTAACAAAAATAAAATTAAATATGGGCTAATGGGCCAGCCCAAAGCCCGGTGGGCCAGCCCGCCCCAACTTTGTATGGCCCAAATGGGCTTGGGCTGAAAAAGCCCGGGTGCATTTTTTGATTAGTTTTTTAGGCCCGGCCCGACTCAAAAATATGGGTCAATGGGCCGACCCATTTTTGACACCTTTACTCTTTAGGAGCAAGATCTTAAATAAATAGGAATATTCATTTTGATCCTTGAACGTGTAACAAGCACTCACAATAATTCTTAGATGTACCGAAATTCCAAAAGAGAAATATGAGGTTTGTGTACAATATCTAAAACTCACTCATGCATTCTATGTTACGCGCGCATTCTACATGCTTCTAGATGCTATTTTAAGACAGCGACATGGAGGGTCACACCCTAGGATTGTTTGGTCCTTACGACGGCTGATATGCCCTTAATATGATATTGGCAGTCCATAGCCCCCTAAGCACGAGCCTTTGTATGAGGCTGAGTGGTTTAAAATAAATATACGGTCCACAACTCCCCAAGCACGAGCGTTGGTACAAGGCAAAGTGGTGAATTATTGTTTGTGCCCCCTCCCCTACTCGAGTGCATCTTCGCTCCATTTAGCAATTCTCCATTTACTCCTTTTCATTTCACATTTATATGACACGTGGCAAAAATAAAATTATGGGTTAGGATTAAAAGATTTAGAAAAAACATGTTTTCCCCTTATGCACAACAGTAACAACAGTTAGCACATTTCATCTTCCTATCACCATCACCAGAAAGGGAATCAGATTGGGGAACATGAACCATAATTTGTGAAATCCTCAATTTCATTCATCCTCCTCCACCTTCCTTTCAAATCATCCTCACCATTCTCTTTCTCTTTTGCGTTTTCGATTTTGTTCTTCAAGCACATCGGACGACATTCGTTTTTGTTCATCTCTAATCTTTCTTAAAGCAGAAAGCGAATTTGAAACGGACCTAAATCATTATTGAATTCCCATTCGTTTTCATTTTCGTATAAGCACATCAATTTAAAGATTTCTATTTCTTAATGATTTGAATTTTCACGGGTAATAACCTTGACAAAACAGTAGCAATGGCGGATGATGATGATGATAATGAGAGAAGAAGAAGAACGGGTGTGAGCTCCCAGAGAAAAGAGGAAACTATGTTTTGTTTTTCATTAAATTAATACTTTTTGTATAACTTTTAATCCTAGCCTTTAGTTTTATTTTAACACATGTCGCACATCTATAAAATGAAAAGGGATAAATGGAGAATTGCTAAATGGAGCGAAGATGCACTCCCCCTACTCTGCCTAAGTTTGGGACAGGGTGAGGTGATTCGTATAGGGTCAAGGCCATATCTATGAGATCTCATGGGTTGATCCAACGGTCCAGCTTTGGCATGTCCAAATCTTATCAGATCATCTCCGCCATATGTTCCCAATAAGTGGTGAAACTGTCTGGATTTCCGAGGCGGCATTTAATACCGGTACCTTAAATAGGATTGCTCATTTTTATGTCTTTTTTTTGGTATCTTTCCTTCCTTTTGCTCGCTCGCTCTTGGGGTATGTTTTGTTTGTAAAACAGTAAGTACTGGACTAAACAGTACAAGATAGCACAACACAAGGCAGAACAATACATGACAAATTTTTATTACATTGAATAATTTTTTGTTTTATACCTTGCCTCCAGTTTGTCATGTACCTGAAACAATTTTACAAATCAAACACTGGACAATTGAAGTTGTTCTGTCATGTACTTCATTCTTTAGCAAATCAAACGCACCCTTGGTGTTTTGTTGTGTTAGCTGTTTAGTCTGGTTTTCGATCAAGCAAAGTTAGTTTCCTTTTGCTACAGATACTCTTCTTCCTACCTTATTGCTCTTTTTCCGTAAGCTTTTTTTTCTTCCAGCTCTGTAGCGATGGTTTTTATTAGGTACTCTTCTTCCTAGCTATCTTATTTCTCTTTTTAGCTTTCCGTAAAATCCACTACATGCGCGATTCAAATATTTAACAAATTGATTTTTATAAAAGAAAAAATATCAATAGAAACATTAATTGATAATTTTTATTTAATATCTTTAAATATTTGACAATATTATTATTTTTATATAATTACCGCGCCCTTTTGTGCGACCCGTGGGGAAGCACGAGTTTATTACTAATTTATAGATTAATAAAATGATGTTCACATTCATTTATTTAGATATTTCTTTTCCAATATTAAAAATTAATAATAATAACCAATTTTTTTTTGAAAGAACCAACTTTATTTTCGTTTATCGTAATGACAATCACTTCTTTGAAAAATCAATTTAATTTCTTTAGATACAACTATATAAAATGATTTTTTTGTTACCAAATTAACTTTTCTTGATACTTACTTTCTTTTAAAAAAAAAAAATCCTTAAAATTATCTTTTCTTGATACTTTTTTTTTAGATTCTTGTAGATCATATGGTTTAAAAAAAAAAAAAAACACAAAGTTTTTTTTTAATTTATAATAACAAATGACATCATTCCTTAAGAGGTGGGGGTGGGGAGGATAATTTGTTACAATTAAAGAAAAATGATTTTAAAAAATTGTAATTTTGTTTGTTTAGATACAATTATATAAAATGAATATTTTGTTACAAAATAATCTAAATCTTGTGACAGTTTTTTCTCTCTCTTTTAAATATAATCTTTTGTTATAAAATACACAAAAGTGTTAAGGTGTCAAATAATTATAGGCAAATTATATGGTACACCCAATACATTTGACTGTATCGGTACCCACTCTTTAAATTAATAGTTAAATAAGTTATTTTTTGAAGAAAAATAATTTTTTTTTATCATTTATAATTAAAATAACTAAAAAAATGTCAACAAAATAAAATTATTATTTTTTAAATTTTTATCACTCATAATCGAGAATATTCATTATTTTTTATGATAATATGTAAAAAAAATTACTATAATTCTTATAAACAATGAGATGATGTTTTTTTCTTATGAAATAATGTTCTATAAAATATAAATATTAAAAAATAGCTATTTATTACATAAAAAATGATCGTTAATTTATAAAATTATTACATAAAAAACGATCGTTAATTATTTTATAAAATTATGAAGCAGGAGTACGGTACACCTCTCACTTTATGAATGTACCGTAGAAGTTTCATAATTATAATATGACAATATTGTATTTTTTGCTAGTCATTGTCATAATAGAAGATTGCAATGAATCTATGATGTGAATCTCTCATTCTTACGGTAAAAATAATTTATTTTTGATAGAATACTAATAGAGAATTATCTTGTAGGTAAAGAAAAAAAGATATCAATGAATTATCTACAAAGTGTTGGAAGGACCCGGTCAAACAACGCGGAAAACCTAGCTATTTATAAGCCTTGGAGTCACTCATTCGTTCTCACTTCAACTTCACATTCTGTCTTTCTTAAACCCTTTCTCTGATACCTCATAACATCATCGATCATGAGGAAGAAAAACACTCCCTATTGTTCCTTTTATAATCCATGTTCTTCTTATCATTCATTCGATGATAACGAGAAATCTCAACGTTCGAGCATATATGAGTGTGAGTTGTGCGGCAAAAGGTTCAACTCCGGAGCTGCACTCGGTGGCCACAAAACATCTCACCGTTCACAACCTCAAAACAAGAAACAAAGACACAATCATGCTGTTAACAAGGATGATAAAGATGATGAGAAACAGAAACATTGTTGTCGTGTTTGCAACAAGGTTTTTTCATCCAAGCAGGCTTTGTGTGGACACATGAGATGTCACAAAAGAGATGGGAAGGATATTCACCTGCCGACTTCATCATCTATTGATTTATCAAAATATTTGCTACCAATATCGTATCCGACCAATAAAGGTAGCAAGAGGAAAATCATTGATGAAGATGTTGCTCGAACACTCATCAAAATATCTTATGATAATAATCATGGTGACAGTAAGAGGCTGAAACTTTCCTGCGGTGATATGGTTAATGAGACGGTCAAGGAACAAACTGTGATGCAAACTACTGGTCATGTTAGGGTTAATGATGAAACAGTTGTGATCAAAGAGAAAGATGGCAGCGGAAATAAAAGACTCAAATTTTCAAGCAATTCTGAAGATATTAGTGACATTGATGAATCACCAGAGACCAAGGTAAAGGATAATAATACCTCTATTGACATTGAAGAGAAGAAGAACAATAATGAAGGTGAAACCGTGAGAGAACCAAGCCATATTGAATTGAAGGCAGATAGAGTTGTTATGAATTTTGATTTGAATGAGATTCCAATGAAAGATGAAACCAATTAGTCTTTCATTTTCTTATTTAGGTGATTTGAACTCATTGTTCTATTTTATTAGGGTGTTTGTTCTGTTCAAAGAAACTGATTTGTTTTTTCAAGATATATATTCTGAATCTGTTCACAAATGTAAACTCAATGGAGGAGGGATATGGTTACAGTTATTTCTTCAAGAACAAACTCCAAGTTTTATTAGGGAACAATAATGTTTGGATCAAGATGTTTGAATATTTTATGCTATTACAATACTCTTATTTCATGTAAACTTGTGTACCTTCACTGTCAAGTTTAAGCTTTCAAAAAGTTTTGAATGTACAATTAAGTATGAAGTTCAAGTTTAGAGTAAATCCAGTAATATCTGTTTAGTTTAGACATCTCGCACCCTAGTAGTTATATAAGATCAGAAGGTGCTTTAATCGCATCAAATCCAAATGTTCTGCTATGACGAACATATAATCCGCATCGTTTAGTCTCTGAATTAAGTCGTATTGGACAGTTTCAAAGGTATAAATAACAATCATAAGGGGTGAATGCATGCATAATAAGGCTTAGGAATGTAAAATTCTTCATGACAACTCTGTTTTGTTTTTCATATTACAATTGATTGGCCCAGCAATGAAAATGTTAGGTTTTGGTATAGTAAAGTGTCTGAACTACAATCGAAAGTTATAAAAATTCCTTCACTATATAGTAAAGTGATAGTATACATGCTAGGATCATCGATGAAGTAATAGAATTATGCTAGGAATCATTGATAACAAGGTAACCATGTGTAGTCATCATGTGTCAATATCTGGCTGGCAAGCTACAAGAACCTTACCTAGGTGTTGTTTTGTATCAGAGCATTTTTAGGTTGTATGAAAGAGGACTGTAAAAAACAACTTCCCTAGCTAGAAAAACCAATGGATATAAATTCAGCTTCAGACAATTATTGGCCTTATATAATAGTTTTAACCTTGTTACTGAGTAAAAGCTCTAAATCTGTTTTGGATATATATGAACTTCCATAAGTAGACACGTATATCTTGAATGTTTTGGTGTTAATGATTTCCTGCAGATCAATTTTCACGCACATACGGTTCACTCTATATATCTCTTGAATGTTTAATTTGTTCGAAGATTTAAGATAATAGTGGCATATGACAGAAGGCCGAGTCCATTTCGAGTGTCATAAGAATTCAATACGACAACAGAGGTTTGAGGGAGTGATAGTGTCAAAACAATCCTTTAAGGCATCAAATGTTCACCTAAAAATTGCGGAATCCGGCCTCAATCAAGGGGCAGTTTGATTACAGCAACTGATATTGACAATGGAGTACAATGTAGATTATGTTCACTTCAGTTACAATGTCGATTAAGTCCTCAAATACTTGCAAGTGCAACATGGCTGCAAGCCACAAATTACAATATAAATATAAGCCTGCAACCATTTTTTCCTTAGCTCTTTTTGTTTTCTCATTTTTCCTCAACTGAAATTTGAAGTAAATTAAACGACCCTCATGCCCCAAGGCATTAGGTACTAATGTCGGCTCCATCTTAGAGACTGTTGGGGTTGTTTAGTTTCATTATGCTCAGTTAATCAGATTTATGATACGATCAAATTCGAGTAGGGATGACACTCCAGAATTTAGCGAGAGAAACTACAGATAAAAGAAAGGAAATTCACTATATTTTTCATTGATTAATTCCATTACGAAGACATACAATGCTTATATAGCAAATACATATCCACAATAAAACAAGTGCACCCTCCCTTAAAAAAAAAAAAAAACAATGCACCCTAATATACTCAATAATACTCTCTAGCAAAATACAGATTAGATCCTTTTAAATTAAGGTGAATCATATTTGCTTCTAGAACTAGGTGAGTCACCACATTAGTACTCCTTATTCTAACCATCCTATCAATTTCTCAGGACATCGTGTTAGCCAATATTTAAAAAAGGGTATCATTTAATATGGTCAAAAGAGTTGACCTGACAAGATGGACTTGACTTTACAATTCTTATCGAAGATATATTCCTTCGAAGAGAATGGAAGACGCGCACTTCGTTTCGATGGGCAAAAGGTTTTCGAAAGCGGTTACTCCTCTGGATAAGGTCAAGTGTTTTAACGGCTATATTCGATGTTTAAATCGAATGGCTGTGATTAGGTAGTTTTTTATCCGCAGTTATAGTTTTAAAATTAGGTAGTTATTACCCTGTTTGTATAAATAGTAGTTTTTCTTAGGAAAAAATGGTCACAATTCAATCATACTAAAAACTTACACTCAAATTATCCGTATGGAAGCGACTGACGAGTCATAAGTTGCAATGTATGAATATGTGTACCAACTTACATTCAATCAATGCAATTTCAATACATTTCTTTAAATGTCTTTGCAATTTACTTGTTTATTTTGAGTAATTCATTTACTTTCATTCGCATCATACTTCGATTGGATTCAACTAGGTTGGATTCGATTGCCTTTTTATTTTTATTCTTGCTTTTATCAAAGTTCTTCAAGAACAAGCGTCAAGTTTAAAAGAGATAACAAAGCACAATATGCTCTTAAGATTTACTGGTTGATCTTGCAAGTGAACATTTTTGAAACCAGCGATTGTTTACCAAATTTCAGTGTAAACACGTCGTTAAGATTGAGTTGTTTCTATCCAACATGTTAGGGTACTAAGTGTGCGAATTGGCTATGCATTATGCATGTTCCGAGGATGTTCTCAAGTCATGGACGATCTACCCTTCACAAGTGCATTATATTCATAGTGAATCTAAAAAATATAAAAAAAATGTTTGATACCTGCGCAACGAACGGGTCACAATCTAGTTTATTTATTTGCGGAAAAAGATATAGTCATAAAAGAATGATAACATTAGTAAATACCACCTAAAGAAAAAAATTAAGTTAAAACTTTAAATAGTAAATTAATATTTTCCATATAAAAAAGTAAATGTAACATTTAAATCACTCCCCTCTTCTTTTATTTGAAATAAAATCACTCTCCTCCTCTTGTAAATCAAATATTAATTAAAAAAAATCCCTCTCATTCCCTCCCCTCCTTTATTTTGAATCAAACATATATATTTTAGTAAAATATATCCCCTTTCCTCCCATATAATCCATTAAAATACACATCATCTGTTGAACCAAACAACCCTACTAGAATGGGACTTTAGTAATATGGAGTTAGACCGAGAGGTAAATGAAGTGTAATTATTATGTTTAATGTGTTTTTTTTGACAAAATTATGTTTAGTATGTTATTATTTTATTTATTGAAGCAAATAATATACTTCTATTTTGACCTTTTAAAAAAAATAAGGTTACAAAATTTAGGTCTAAGACTCCTTAAAAAAATAATTAAGTCAAGATAGATAAATGGGTAAAATAAATAGTACTTAGGTTTCTTATTTAAAAAAATATAATATTGTTTAGGTTGGGAAAGTAGAAAGAAAGAGCCTGATCGATCTTAACGGCTTTGTTTTTTCTTCATACAGTCAAACCCTAACCCTAGCTACTAAGCTATTAATAAACCTCTTCACTTCACTCATTCATTCAACTCCAAACAATTCTTCATTGGTTTTTCTTTTTCCTTTATTCTTTCAAACCCTAGTTTCTTTCTTTTCACAGCCGCCATCGAGAAGAACATCATCATCATCACGATCATGAAGAAACATTTTTCTCTTCGTTCTTGTTACGACAACCATAAACAACAACATCAAAAGAAAGAATATGATCACCATGATGCTACTGATGATCAGAAAAAGAATATTGGTTGTTCAATATCAACAATGTTCAAATGTGATTTGTGCCACAGAATCTTCACCTCCGGCACTGCACTCGGCGGCCACAAATCACATCACCACCGCTCTGATCACCTTGTTCAACAACCTCTGACCAAGAAACAGAAACATGATGTTCTTGATGATCATAGGAAGCAGAAGCATGCATTTCTTGACTATGATAAGGTTTTTCCGTCCAACATGAGATCGCACTGCGAAAAGGGTATTGAGTCTCCGACCACATCCTTCTTCCCTGTCTCCTTCTTGGAGCAACAGAGTGATATGTGTGATCTTGATCAGTTTCAAGTGGATGATGCACCACCAGTTATTAACTTATCCAAATATTTGCCTCCAAGTTCCCATAAAAAGAAAAAACGCAGCATCGTGAGAAGAAATATGATTGATCATGAACTTCTTAATGCAGCACATATACTCTTGGATATGTCTCGTGGTGGTGGTGGTGATGATGACGATGATGATGATCACACACCTAAAAGGCTCAAAATTTCAAGCAATACTACAGATAATGACAACATCCAGAAACAAGATAGTGGTGACATTGATGAAACACCAGGGACCAAAGTGAAGGGTATTAACAAGAATAATAGAGAAAAGAGCTTGGTGCTGAGATTCAAGATTCAACCTTCATCATCTAATGACACTGGTGAAACACCAGATACCAAGGTGAAGGTCCCTTATAATAACACTAAGAAGAGTTTGGTGCTGAGATTCAAGATTCCCCGTTCATTTTCTACTGATAACAAGACCTTGCAGACATCAGAAGGTTGCAGTCAATACGGCTCTATTGACATTGAAGAAATGAAGAAAAATAATGAAGGTGAATCAGGGAGAGAGCAGAGTCATAATGAATTGAAGTCAGAAAAAGTTGTTAGGAATTTTGATTTGAACGAGCTTCCAACAAATGGTGTTGCAGATGAATGTGTTCAACTGGTCTTTCATTTTCTAATTTAGGTGATTTGAACTCATTGTTGTATTTTATTAGGGTGTTCTGTTCAATGAAAATGATTTGGTTTCTCATAAATATTCTCAATGTGTTCACAAATGTAAACTCCATAGAGTATAGTCGCAGTTATTTGTTATTCTGAATGTGCTCACAATTAAATGTGTAAACTTGTGTGTGTGTTCACTTTTTATTTGGAGAATATCCTAGTAAAAATATTGAATAATTTTATCTTCAAACTAAGATAAAATTTCTATTAAAATGATTCAAGATAACATTTATCGAGTTTCCATCTCCAAAGAACCAAGAGTTTAAGAATTTTGGTGCACCTTCTCTGTCATGTTTAAGCCTTCTGATTGGTACAATATAATGAATTAGAATTTCCTAGCTTCCACAACACTTTGAAATATGCACACATTTTCCATTAGCCCTGCTGCATTTCTTCGGCTCTTCTCGCTCATCTACTCCAATTTCTTTCCACTGTGAGACTTTTGACGCTTCTCTCTTCCATCGGGTACACACGAACTGTGTCACTATGCAAGTAACAAGATGTCTTGTTTCAATAGGTTTTTGGTTTAGGTTTTCAGTGTTGTCATGTTTCTATGATCTGTTTGTACATGCTTTGGTGTTTGGGTTTGGTGTCGGTGCTTTGATTTGGGGTGACGCTAATAATGGCAAGGCTGTATTCCATTCTCAGTTTTGTATTGTAAACTCAAGTTGTCAAGTTTCCATTTCTGCTCCGAGTTTGGTCGTTTTTCTTATTTGTTATCTGCTTCTGTACTCTATATCTTGACGATGGAACAGGGTTTTGGTTTTGGTTGCAACTATCTCAGTGCCTTACCTGTTGCAATTGGGGGGTGTTACTAGTATACAAGTTTGTAAACATTCTTTTGATCTTCAACAGCCAAATTACTTGTTGAAGAAGAAAGAGAAGAACCAGGGTGTCTCCTGGTTACTACCCAGTTTGAGAAAGCATTGAATAGAGGTGCTGCTGCTTCTACTTTGTGCTCATAGAAAGGTAGGTTCATACCTTGTAGGGTTTATCCAATATAATTGAACTTACTTTGGTCTTGGTGATATATGATGTATTTATTTACTTAGAATATGTCATTAGTAGAATTCTCATTACATGCTCAATCGTAACACATCAAATGAAAAAAGAATGTGGCAGGAAAAGCGTCATTTACCGATGTAACAAAGTATAGCAAATCATGGATTGGGAGATATCTTATAGAGGAGGACTATGCGGTAATTATTTTTCCAGAGTTTGATTAATTTTAATTTCGGCTTAAATATGATTTTCGTCCCTGTAATTTGGGTCCGTTTTGATTTTCATCCTTGTAAAAAAAAAAGTTTGAAAAACATCCCTTGTAAATATTTTTTTTGTTTGAAAAAGGTCCCTGGCCCCACATTTTTGATGATATGGCATGGGTTTTGCCACGTGGCAGTCCACGTAATTAAAAAAATATGAAAATAAATTCAAAAATCATTAAAAAAATCGAAAAAAAACTGTTAAAATTAAATTTTCGACCATTAATTTTTTTTAATTTGAAAATTATATTTTTTTCTTCATATTTTAAAAAAAAATTAAAAAAATCATTTCATTTTTTTTTCAGAAATTTCAGATTTTATAATTTTAAAAATAAATATTTTTTTTTTGAAAATTATATGATAAAAATAATTTCAGAAAATAATTTTAATATTTTAATATTTTTTTCAGATTTTTTAATTTTTTTTTATATTTTTAAATTTTAAAAACAATTTTTAGAATTTAAAAACTATTTTTAAAAATTTAATATTATGTGTCATGCAACGTCAGCGCCACGTGGCATAAGTTGTACAGTCAGCAACTGCCACGTGGCAAAAACCATGCCACTTCAATGTTTTAGTGGGGCCAGGGACCCTTTTCAAACAATTTTTTTTTTACAGGGATGTGATTCAAAGTTTTTTTTTTTACAGGGACGAAATTTAAAACTGACCCAAATTACAGGGACTAATATCATATTTAAGCCTTTAATTTCCGATTCCATAGTCTAAATTTGATTAAATAGTAATGCATGATGATTGTCATGTAACTGGTGGCGTTGCCAAGACGTTGGGTTAGGAGGTTCAAGTTTTTTGAACTTTGATTAATAATTAATATGTATGCGTGTATGCATGCATGCGTGCGCGCGCGCGCGTGTAAACTGTAATTCTCTTTTACAGGGTTTCATGTTTTGAAATCGTTGACAGTCAGCGCATGCAGATTGTAGACTAAACACATAATAATTGTATAGTATAAATTAAAATATGGCATCTTAAATTTGTAATTTATAAAAACAAAATTACAATCGAGAAAAGGTATATTATTATCTACACACACATTTATTTGAAGCGTTTAACCTCTCTTTGAACCCTTCTCCCAATTTTAGACCTTTTTTTACTTACTTGTAACCATTAAAAAGCTGAGATTTGATGATGACGTAGGAATATAGGACCACATACAGTAGGCAAATAATAGGAAATAATCCACAATCTTTTATCTTTATAGCATTAGACATTCAGACTGTATTTTGGGAAACAAAGTGACATGTACTTTAATATAGGAAATGTGAGAAAGAGACGGCAAAGGAATACAATGAAGTTTGAAGAAAGAAAGAAGAAAATTATCTATAAAAAAAAACATTTTCATCCCAAATCATATAACATAGCAACAAACACCGTGGCATCAAACACGTAAAAGGATAGGAAATTGAAGTTGAAAAAATTACACAACTTTAATTCACTTGTTCAACATGACATTAATTCACTTAAAGGGATTTATGGTAAAAATGCAAAAGCTACAAAAATGAAATTGGATACAATTACATCAATTAATGCAGCAGATTTGGAGTAAGGGATTAACATAAGAAAATAATAACAAACAATGCTGCCTCCACCACTGCGGTTTTGTAGTGTTCTACTATTTTTGCTCCCATGAATCCTATGAACACAAAAGCTATAGCAGGAAGATAACGAGTAAAAACAAAAGAAATCCTTGAATCACCATTATATTGGAACAAAGGAAGATGAAGAGAAAGAACAAAGAAAATGTAAGAACACGTAAGCTACCATACATTTATTTGTAAGAACACGAAAGGTAGGTTCATACCCTTGTAGGGTTTGTCCAATATAATTGAACTTACTTTGGTCTAGGATTGGTGATATATGACGTATTTATTTACTTAGAATATGTCATTAGTAGAATTCACATTACATGCTCAATCGTAACACATCAAATGAAAAAAGAATGTGGCAGGAAAAGCATCATTTATCGATGTAACAAAGTATAGCAAATCATGGATTGTGAGATATCTTATAGAGGAAGACTATGCGGTAATTATTTTTGCAGAGTTTGATTAATTTTGATTTCCGATTCCATATTCTAAATCTGATTAAATAGTAATGCATGATGATTGTCATGTAACCGGTGGCGTTGCCAAGATCTTGGGTTAGGAGGTTTAAGTTTTTTGAACTTTGATTAATAATTAATATGTATGCGTGCTCGCGCGCGCGCGTGTAAACACTAATTCTCTTTTACAGGGTTTCATGTTTTGAAATCGTTGACAGTCAGCGCATGCAGATTGTAGGCTAAACACATAATAATTGTATAGTATAAAATAAAATATGGCATCTTAAATTTGTAATTTATAAAAACAAAATTACAATCGAGAAAAGGTATATTATCCACACACACACATACATGACCTCCGTAATTTTTAAGCGTCTTTTGAGTATAAATTTTGTATTTTTATTTAACTGTCGTTTTAATAGTTTAAAAGTACAATTTATCAATTATACATTTTCTCAATTATTCATACTTACTCCTTTTCAATAAAATCAATTAAAGTTATGTGTTTGGTGTCGCCACCACTCGTTGGCTTAGGTGTCACCATCACTCGCCACCAAGACCACTTCTTTCAACAATATTAATAATGAGTTGATTATTCAATGATTTTAAAACATGAGACCTTGTAAAAGGCAATTACATAATACACGCGCGTGCATGTGCGAGCGCGCACACATATATATTAGTTATTTATTAAAGTTCAAAAGCTTGAACCTCATGACCCAAGGTCTTGGCAACGCCGACTATAATCAGAATTAAACTAATCTCCTAAACTTAGGTCATTTTAATTTATTCTAAAACTAACAATCCCTAATAATAATCCATAATCACTCCTTATTTTAAGTTTCCTATCATACCACTTAATTTGATAATGCTCACTGCTTCCCTGTGCTTGTTTGATCTTCAATTATGACAGGTTGAGGTTTATTATCATCGTTGACATCAATTTTGGGACAGTAATTGATAGTTGTTGTCCTTGTTGGTAGATTTTTTGTGGGGACTCATATGACATTATTGCTTTTGCTCTTTTGATTTTCCCCATACAACTAGGTATAGTCGTGTAACCACGACCACTTCTCCAACAATGCTGATGTATATAAAAGAAATCAAAGTGAAAAATATGAGTTTGACATTGTTATACCCTGATTTTGGACCTAAAAATACTCGTTCAAATTTCTTTTTTAACACTGATATTTGTCAATTCTCTGTTATTTTACTCTGAATCTTTATTCTCTTTAAACGTATTTTACTTCCTCTGTCTTTTCTGACATTACAAGTCATTTAAGAACTCTCTGAAACGTCGCATTACTTTTCTTGCATTTTATTTCAAAAATCATACAAAAGGGTATTTTGGTCATTTCCTGCAGTGGAACCCATTTTAGTCCCTGTGTTTGCCTCTGAGTCTTTTCAATTTGTCTGTACAAATCATTGTTGAGTCTTTGTTTAAAAATTATTTCAAAAATTGCATCTGAGTCAGTTGGAGTCAGTTTAGTCCCTAGGGGTATTTTGGTCTTTTCCTGTCAAAATTTCGGCAGAGAGGTATTTTAAAATACCTCATTTTTGTAGCTGGTTCATTTTAGTCCTTTTGTTAATTTTATTTTTGGTTTCACTTTACGTTTTGTCCAATTTACCAATTTTAGTCCAATTTTATTTTTATTGCATTTTAGTTCCTGAAACAGTTTCTAAAATTGCATTTTTAGTCCAATACTTTTTAAAATTGCATTTTTAAGTCCTTTTTCATAATTGCAGATTAGTCCTTTTATTTTTTTCCTTTTTGCAGCAAGGTCCTTAAGTCCAATTACAGGTGTCCCTCTTCCATTGGGTCTCAAGTACACATGTCAGCTATAAATACAACACAGTGTCAGAATTTCCAGAGATCCATTCATTCCACGCCACATCACCAAAAACAGAATCAGTTTTTCTCTCTCTTGTCAGTTAGATCAAAAACTCAGAAACTATCAAGAACATGAAGAACATTCATGAACCCTAGAATTCCAGAATCACAATTCATCAACAATTTCAACTAAATTCGTTCAGTTCTCAGTGATTTTTCAAACAATCATCATCATTGAACCGGATTCTCTGCAATTCAAGGCGCGAATTCGCCATTGGCAAACTCAAGCACCGATCACAGAGAATCAGTGAAGAGGAAGAAGGAAAGAAGCAGATTCGAACCGGTAAAGAAGAAGAAGAGCATCACCGATTTATTTTCGGATTCAAGAACAACATCAACGAAACAGAATCAAACCAAAGTTTTCCGAAGATTTTCGTTCGAATCTCCAATCAAATCAGAGGTAAAAACACTCAAACTTCATCATTTTCCTTTCAAAGTATCAACAAACACGAATCAGTTGTAGATCTGCAAAGTTCCAAAGCTTTCATTCAACAAAAGAACTAAAAAGAACAAGAAAATTTTTTCAAAACCGCAAACACAAAAGTGTAGATCTACAAAGATTTAAGCCTTGCATGAAAAAACCGGTGCCGGATTCGTGTTTAGAACGAAAAAGGATATCCAAAAATGTAAAAATTTTCGAAAACGGAGAAGTTTGTTCAAACTCCGGCGGCGGCGCCGCCTCCCTTGGGCGGCCGGCCCCCACGCCGGAGGAACAAACCTCACCGGAGAAGATGAAGATCATCCTCCATATGCAGTTTCCGGCGAGGGAGAGGGAGGAGAGATGCGGTTTCCGGCGAGAGAGGGAAGAGAGAAGTGAGAGCTTCTCTCACTAGGATGAGAGAAGAAAGAGAAAGAACTTGAGAAAATGAAAAAACCGGTGCTCATATGTATATATAAGCCAGTGAACCGGACCGGTCCAATCCCCTTCGTTCCTGGCCGTTGGATCTAGGGTTTCCTTCCCTGGATCAATCCAACGCTCCCTGTGAATCCGGATCCTTTGGTTTTGGGTTGGGCCTATTTCCTGTACGTTTTTTATTTTTCCTGCTATCTGCACCATGCTTTTTTGCTAATTGAACCTCTGCATGCTCAATCTTTTCTCTAAAAATTCCTAAAAAAATTGTTATATGTTTCTTAATACATTTTAACACTTTTGTGATATTTTCCAGTGGTTTAAAAAATGATAAAAATGTGTGTGTTATTTCTTCTTGATTAATTTTGTGTTTGATCTAAGTTTGTGTATTTTTGTGGTATATTTTCTCATAAAATGTTGGCATGTGATGTGGATGATTGGTGTGTAATTTCATGGTGAATATGTTGCTGATCACATGTATGTTTTGCTGATTGTGGATATGGATTTTCATTTCTTTCTTGTTTTGTAAGTAATGTGTGTTTTGATCAAGAAATAAAGTGCAAAATATCTTTGAAAATGTGTCATGATTCTTGGCTTGAATGTGTCCTATTTGTTCCCACATTATAGCTCAAAATCAAACCCCTTTAACATTGCTATAATGAGGGGATTATAGGTCATGTGCATGTCTAAGTGTCATAACCAATTTTAGGTATATTTTGCCACTTTATTTCATTTCATTACTTTTTTTTTTTTTTCTCTTGCTATTCTATTCAATTTTGTTTACCTTTCTACTATTTTTATGACTTATGATACTAACCATTTCATCTCACATTTCATTCATCCCATAGTTTAGGCATCATTCTTCTATTCATTTCTATATCAATTGGGTTTGTAATAATTTTAGATAGATTAGTTCTTTTTTTAAATTCCTTGCAAGACCATAGCATGTATTTAGGACTCAATGTAAAAGACTATGGACACTATAAGGGATGTACACCGACACAAGCACCGACATGCACACACGTTGCATGATTACCGTTTAGATGTATGTTTAGGAAACGCGATTTTTAGACAAATGTCAATTTTCAAAAAAATAATAAACCAATTCCATCACTCAAATTTTTCCAAACAAACCTTGGAGTCAAAACTCCATTGAATTTTTTCCTTTATTTTCTTAAACAAATCCAAATGAATCCTAATCCCTACTTAGACCTTTTTTAAACAATTGAACCAACATTCACCATTTTCTTCTCTTATGCCTTTAAGGCCTCTTTCTTTTCTTCAAAACCATTTTCCAACAAAAACTAAAATCAACCAAACACACAAAAAGCATTTTTTGAGAGAGAACTACATGGAGTTTGATCCCTTAAATGGGTATGTAGGCATGAGGTCAAAACCTCTCCAAGTCCACTAAAATAAAACCTCAAACACTTTCTCCCCCCATTCTTAACATAAATAAATTTCCTTTTTCATAAATAGCATTAAAAATAAAGCGTAGACATAAACTAAGAAAACGGCTCCTATAGAGTACTATAGTCACCACGGGTGCCTAACACCTTCCCGTAGTGAAAACGACCCCCGAACTTAGAATCTAAGGGTTTTTTTCTCAATTTTGCCCTTCCCAAGAAAAAATAGAGAATATCAAAGATTGAAAGGTTCAAGCCTAATTAATGACTTGACACCCGAAAATCGCGATAACAGAAATGGCGACTTCACTGGGGACACTTTTAGCGGGTCACGCCTAGTTTTCCTTAGTTTATATTTATGCTTTGTTTTATTGCTTACATATGTGAATATTTGTTTATTTTCATTTGACGTGTGGGGTGAGAATATCAAAAGTCCTATACCCGGGCTGAGTGAACTTATGAATAGGTAGAGATATAATCGACAATTCGATCCGAGGGTTGCCTCGTGTATTGGATTATGCGATCAATCTCACATAGCTGAGGCATTTTGGAAGTAATATTGTCGGCGTGTGTTGTCATGCTTAGGCACTTTGCTTTCAATTGTTCGACGATGCTATGGACCGTAGTTACCAAACCCATCCCTAGCCTTTTTTAGGACGTAGTGCGGTGGCTAAACCGAGTGTTGTCTCGAGTTTTAGTCGTCACGCGATACTACACTCAAGCTAGACCTTCTTGCGAATAAACATGGAACGGACGTTGTCCTGTGCTACCATGATATACGTAAGAGAGGTTGCAGTTTGGGAGCTTGATTAGAACCTTGGTTACTATTATCCTAAGCCCTAGTTTACCGGGCACCGTGTCCGCCCGTGGCTCCTCGACTTTAATCTCAAACCCTCCATGTTTTCTCTGTAATTGAAAAAAAAAAAAAACAATCATGCATACATGCATTCATGCATAATTTTTTCTCATGCATTCATCGAAGGATTGGACAAATTAAAAACTTTGTAAACATTACAGGTATGAAGAAGACTAAATCCTACAAGTTCAAGGAGGTTGATTTGGTTAGTTTGAGAGATTTGGCACTCAAGGTGAAGAATCAAACGGGTTTCCGACTCCGGTATGGTGGTTTGCTTACTATTCTCCGGACTAATGTTGAAGAGAAGCTCGTGCACACTCTAGTGCAATTCTACGACCCGAGTTTCCGCTGCTTCACTTTCCCGGATTTCCAGTTGGTCCCTACCCTTGAGGCTTATTCCCACTTATTGGATTCACCTATAGCCGAGAAGACGCCTTTCACCGGTCCCGGGACTTCTCTTACTCCTCTGGTTATTGCTAAGGATCTCTATCTCAAGACTTCCGATGTCTCCAAGCATCTTACTACTAAGTCTCACATCCGAGGGTTCACTTCAAAGTATCTACTTGAGCAAGCTAATCTCAAAACTACTTGTCAGGACACGCTCGAGGCTATTCTTGCATTGCTTATCTATGGGCTCATTCTCTTCCCGAATCTCGACAACTTTGTGGAAATGAATGCTATTGAGATCTTCCATTCCAAGGATCCGGTTCCTACTTTGCTAGCTGACATATAATGTTTACAAAATTTCTAATTTGTCTAAAACCCTTCGATGACAAAAAGAGTCGTTTCTGCATTTGCATTTGTACATATCATGCACCATATGCATCATTCATCAGTCACAAAAGGTTTCCAAGTGCTCACTGCCTCCTGGTTCTTCTGCCACAGTTTGAAAGGTGGCTCGTGCTTGGAAAGTCTACGAACCTGACAGAATATATCAGACTAGACTATACAGAAAGAAGAATTTGGTAGCTATGGAAGAGGAAAATGCTCAGCTCCGTACCGAATTAGCTTCTCTGAGGGAAGAATTGGCTAAGGCCAATGATACCATGACTGCTCTGCTAGCCGCCCAGGAACAATCAGCCACAGCTATCCCTATAGCTACAAGTGTGATCCCAACTACATCTACTGATGTCCGCTTCGTTATGCCAACTGGTTTCCCTTATGGACTTCCACCGTTTTTCACTCCTAGTACTGCAGCTGGCGTTTCTGGTACTGTCAATAATGGCCAGATTCCTGGGAAGAACCCTGTCTCTGTCAATACCACCTTGCCTCAGACAACGGCCACTCTGGATCAATTGAGCTATCGGGGAACTCCCTTGGGAAGGAGCACCCTTCTGGTTAAAGCCTTCGACGGATCCCGTAAGAACATTCTTGGGGAGATAGATCTGCCAATAACTATCTGTCCCGAAACCTTTCTGATCACGTTCCAGGTCATGGACATCAATGCTGCTCAGCTACCTCCGTCGTACCCGTATGCGCAATACTCTCAGCATCCTTTCTTTCCACCATTCTATCATCAGTATCCTTTGCCATCGGGACAACCTCAGGTACCCGTTAATGCCGTCGTTCAGCGAATGCAACAACAGCCTCCAGCTCAACAACGACAGCAGCAACAAGCTAGACCTACCTTTCCTATGATACCAATGTTATATGCTGAATTACTCCCGACTCTACTTCTCAAAGGGCACTGCACAACCAGACAGGGCAAGCCTCCACCTGATCCGTCGCCTCCCAAGTTCCGTTCGGACCTCAAGTGTGATTTCCATCAACGTGCTCTAGGTCATGATGTCGAAGGATGCTACGCGTTGAGGTACATTGTAAAAAAACTCATAGACCAAGGAAAATTGACCTTTGAGAATAACGTTCCTCATGTCGTCGACAATCCTCTTCCGAATCACGCTGCTGTAAACATGATTGAGGTATATGAGGAAGCTCCCAGACCGGACGTTTGTAACGTTGCAACTCCTCTGGTGCCACTACACATCGAGTTATGCCAAGCCTCTCTGTTTGACCATGATCATGCCAGTTGCCCAGAATGCTTCCATAATCCTTGGGGTTGCTACGTTGTTCAGAATGACATCCAGAGACTGATGAACGACAATTATCTGACTGTCAATGACATCCAAGAAGGACAAGCTGCTGGCTGGGGCAAGTTAATACAACTCCTTGAGAATAAGCACAAAGAGGGTCTCGGATATTCCCCAACTTCAGGAGTCTCCACAGGAACCTTCTACAGCGCTGGGTTTGTCAATGCAATTACTGAAAAGGCGACTGGATTTGATCCTAGGTGTCGCGTCATTTTTTGGAGATCAAGGCTATTTGATTAGCTTTTGACTCACTAATTATTTCACGACTGAACATTTAATTTTATTAAGAAAAGGGGAAAAAAGTTCAAACTACCCCTATTTGAAAAGATTTAGGGTTCGGGGGTTAGTTACATAAAGGGAAGGTATTAGCACCCTCTATGTCCGTAGTACTCTACGGGAACCTCTTGGTTTTATTTAATTTAATGTGCTATAACTTGCTTGCTTTTGAAAAAGAAGTTAATGTGATGATTAAAAGAAAAAGAAAGTGAGACCTAATTTATCTACATTTTTTATTGTTTGAAAGGACATGGTCCTTTGCCTACGTACCCGTGAGGGATCAAAACCTCGTAGTTCGGGGTAGAAATTGACGTTTGATTTGTTGGGTGTTTTTTTATTAGTTTTGAAAAAGGTTTTAAAATGAAAAGCCAAAGTGGCAAATGAGAATTTATTTGTGTTTTTTAATATTAAAGAAAATGGACTCATGATAAAATTAAATTGATTAATGTTTGATTAAAGAAATAAAATAAAAAAACGGTCACTTGATTTAGGATCAAGGTTTGTTTATGAAAAATGTTTTTGTGATTTTTTTGTTATTTGCATGTTTTTGTTGTTTTTGAATAAATGAAAACTAACGGAGCAGAAAAGAAAAGTAAAGCGTAGGTACCTCATGGTGGCGTTGGACCACCACGAGGACCTTTAACCTAATCTACCATGCATAAGAGGTAAGCATACACACGCACACTTAAAGCTATTACATAAAAACCTATTATACATTCTAGGGTCTGCTAATAAAATAAATGACGGAAAAGTAAATATGCATGATAATAAACCTAAACTAAAAATGCATTAATGATTTTACATTAGCCTAATATACATTCTAAATGACATAAAAATAAATATGCAATAAAAAAATAAAGACAAAGGGGCCACCAGTTTTCTTTATGATGGAATTTTTAAGTTTGGAGAGCAGCTCTTGCAATTGGAATGGAATAGAACAGCCATGACACACACCTGTTAAAATTTGCTACAAAAGAATTAAACAAATAATAACAAGGTGCAAACACGGCAGGGTGTCTGCAACTTCTGTAGCAGGAGCTGAAAACAGAAGTTAGTAAAAGAAATAGGAACATGTATATACAAAGAAAACAGACAGAGCAAAACAGTGTTGTTATGCGCCAATAGTGATGAGATAAAGTAGTAATGGCGCAAGGCACGTCAGCTGCAATGTTATTAATTCATTCACACATTAATAGTGAAAAAGAAAGTATGGAATGGAAGGTGAAACAGCCGTGAAAGTGAATTCTAATGAATATATGTGATATGGAACTAGAATCCAAAAATTGCATGGGAAATAAATTTGTTAGAGTAAAGCATATAACAGGGAATACGGCACACAACAAACTAGCTGAATTCGTAATCGACAATAATAATAAAAGCAGCAGCCAATGAAACTATGGAACCAGGACTAACTAGTGATCATTCAACAATATAGAAAATAAAGTAATGGAAATAATATTGCAATGAAAACTAACAAGAATTGGAAGTATAGAATCGTAAAACAAAAGTTCTCTAGGTTTTCTAATACGTGAATGAAATAGAAAAAAAAAAAAATGAAATTAGAAATGTGAATGAGCAATATCAATGGCAGTGTGATTGCAAAATAAAACAAAGTGACTGGTTTGCAGGTTTTTAGAATATTTGTGCGTGTGAAAAAGTTGTGTTGTTAGGTTAAATTGTGTTTCTCAATTGTGTTCTGTAGGTTTCAATTTATAATGAAGGGATTTGGGTTTAGGGTTTGTTAAAGGAGCAGAAAAATTGGTGGCTTGGGGAGGAGAATAAGCAGTGTTGTTGCTGGATTGATAAGGCTGAGAATTGGATTTGAATGAGAAAGAAAAAGAAAACGTGTGACAGGTTGTTTCTTGGATGAGGACCATTTTTTGGATTTTTATCATATAATAAAAATTAAAATAAAAAGATAAATAATAAAAGAAAAGATTATACAGACTTGACATTTTGGACTTATCTAAAAAAAAAATGAAATAATTAAATAAATAGATAAAGATTTAACATAATAAAATGAAAATTAAATGATTAAAAAAAAAATAATAAAAGATGGAAATTTTAACTAAAAATAAAAAAAATAAAATTAAAGAAAGAAGAGGGCCCGACTCAGAAAACCTAAAACGAGGTATTTTAAAATACCTCTCTGTCGAGTTTTTCACTGAAAAATCATAGATTGATCAGGGTTAAACGACACGTGTCAGTGGGACCTTAGGTCAAAAATTGGGGTATGACACTAGGCCTATGTTTGTTATACCAGGAGGCATTGCGAGAAATTGGGATGCCATCATCATTCCTTCAATCATGCATGTTTCCGAGTAATGTGTCTTGTTGCTTAAGTATCTTGTTTTTCAAAAATAACAATCCTCTCGCTCTGCCCGAAGCGACAGTGATATTTTCTGTAAGGGCATGTTTGTTTCGGCATCGCCGTTATTAATAAAAATTGTCGTTTCTTTCACGACTTTTATTTTTTTTTTAGTGCTTTTTTTCCTTGGAAATAATGGTAATGCCAGAAAAAACCAAAACATCTGTATTTTCTTATTAATTTCAAAAAAAAATCTGCATAAAAACCTCTTTCTAAAATCATCCAACCATTTTACGCAGATTGAGCCATAATAAACCCGTTGAACACAGTAACCCTACGGTTCCTCCAAATTTTGAATTCCCTGTGCATGAAGCCGAAAATGAAGAGGATGATGATATACCATATGAGATCACTCGACTGCTTGAACAAGAGGGAAGAGCCATTCAGCCTCACCAGGAAGAGATCGAGATCATCAACTTGGGTATACCGATTGCTATCTACTATCTAAGCAAGAAGTTCACCGATTGTGAAACTCGGTATACAATGCTTGAGAGGACTTGTTGTGCTCCGGCCTGGGCCGCTAAGCGCCTGCGTCATTATTTGGTGAATCATACAACTTGGTTGATATCCAGAATGGATCCGATAAAGTATATCTTTGAGAAAGCTGTTGTTACTGGGAAGATTGCACGCTGGCAGATGCTTTTGTCTGAATATGATATTGTGTTCAAAACTCAAAAGGCAATCAAAGGTAGCATTCTTGCCGATCATCTTGCTTACCAACCTCTTGATGATTATCAACCAATTGAGTTCGATTTCCCCGATGAAGAGATCATGTATTTGAAATCAAAAGACTGCGAAGAACCGTTGATTGATGAAGGTCCAGATCCCAATAGCAAGTGGGGTTTAGTCTTTGATGGTGCTGTTAATGCTTATGGTAAGGGAATTGGGGCAGTCATTGTATCCCCACAGGGGCATCACATCCCTTTTACCGCCAGAATTCTGTTCGAATGTACAAACAATATGGCTGAGTATGAAGCATGTATCTTTGGGATCGAGGAAGCAATTGACATGAGAATCAAACACCTCGACATCTATGGAGGTTCTACACTCGTCATCAACCAGATAAAGGGTGAATGGGAGACCCACCATGCTAAGCTGATTCCTTATCGTGATTATGCGAGACGTCTGCTGACATATTTTACAAAGGTTGAGCTGCACCATATCCCTCGAGATGAGAACCAAATGGCTGATGCTCTTGCTACTCTATCCTCCATGTTTCGAGTAAACCATTGGAATGATGTGCCAATAATCAAAGTGCAACGCCTTGAAAGACCTTCACATGTGTTTGCTATTGGGGATGTGATCGATCAGGCTGGTGAAAATGTGGTTGACTATAAACCCTGGTACTACGACATCAAACAGTTCTTGCTAAGCCGTGAGTATCCGCCAGGTGCTTCCAACCAAGACAAGAAGACCCTGAGAAGATTGGCCAGTAGATTCATGTTAGATGGAGATATTCTGTACAAGAGAAACTATGACATGGTATTGTTAAGATGTGTTGATGAACATGAAGCAGAGCAGTTAATGCATGATGTACATGACGGTACCTTCGGGACCCATGCTACAGGGCATACTATGTCAAGGAAGTTTTTACAGGCAGGTTACTATTGGATGGCCATGGAGCATGATTGCTACCAGCACGCTAGAAAGTGCCACAAATGTAAAATCTATGCTGATAAGATCCATGTGCCTCCGCACGCTCTCAATGTTATTTCATCCCCATGGCCGTTTTCAATGTGGGGCATCGACATGATTGGAAGAATTGAACCGAAGGCTTCAAATGGTCATCGTTTCATCTTAGTGGCAATTGACTACTTCACCAAGTGGGTTGAAGCAGCATCTTATACCAATGTGACCAAGCAAGTGGTAGCTAAGTTCATCAAGAATAATATCATCTGTCGATATGGTGTTCCCAGCAAGATTATTACCGACAATGGTACCAACCTGAATAACAATGTGGTGCAAGCTCTTTGTGAAGAATTCAAAATTGTGCATCATAACTCTTCTCCCTATAGACCTCAGATGAATGGTGCAGTTGAGGCCGCCAACAAGAATATCAAGAGAATTGTCCAGAAGATGGTAACCACTTACAAGGACTGGCATGAGATGTTACCCTATGCTCTGCATGGCTACTGTACTACTGTGCGCAGTTCAACCGGGGAAACCCCTTTCTCTCTTGTATATGGTATGGAAGCAGTTCTTCCTTTGGAAGTGGAGATCCCATCTCTCCGTGTGATCATGGAAGCAAAGTTATCTGAGGCTGAATGGTGCCAGAGCCGGTATGATCAGTTGAATTTGATTGAGGAAAAACGTATGGATGCCATGGCTCGTGGACAGTCATATCAAGCAAGAATGAAGACTGCCTTTGACAAGAAAGTCCATCCTCGAGAATTCAAGGTAGGGGAACTTGTATTGAAAAGGAGGATAAGCCAGCAACCCGACCCAAGGGGCAAGTGGACGCCTAACTATGAAGGTCCTTATGTTGTCAAGAAGGCCTTCTCCGGTGGTGCTTTAATCCTTACGCACATGGACGGTGTAGAACTTCCGAATCCAGTGAATGCCGACATAGTCAAGAAATACTTTGCCTAGAAATATGAAAAGAACAGCGTGGTAGGTCGAAAACCTGAAAGGGCGGCCTAGGCAAAAATGCGCTTCCCGGTGGATCGAAAACCCGAAAGGGCGGTCCAGGCAAAAATAAGGGACAAAAAAAAAAATATATGAAAAGCTCGCTGAGATTGTACACAACTCAGGCAAGAATGAGCGTCTCGATGAGCCGAAAACCCGGAAGGGCGGTTCATGCAAAAATGAGATTGAAACAAAAGGCAAGTAACTATATCTGGCCAACCACCGTCTCCCTTGGGGCATCTGCAGCTGTTAATGACTATCTTCATCAAAAGCTCCTACGCTTGCGAATTCAAAGTTTCTAGGAAATGTAATGATTGTTGTGTTCAATGTACCACCAACCAATAAAAATTACCATTCTCCAAGCTTTGTAAATCCGTGGAGTCACGCCTTCGGCTGACCACCACTCTTATACATCAATTTGAGCCTGTGCTTTTGTTTGAAACTCTGCTTTCTTTTTACTTTCAAAGTTATGTACAAAAAACATTTTCCTTCTATTTTTAATAATGACAAATGCTCGAAACAAACATCTTGAAAATTGAAAAAGTTTTTTTTGAAAAGCAAACCTGAGCAACAGGGTACATTCAAACAAAACATGCATGAGCGAGCGTGTGTTGGTGTCTATTTCAATATATGTTACAAGCAGGTTCTCCTCCAGGATAGTCTGTGGTCAATGGCAAGAATGAAAAAACAGAATGAAAATGCATGAAATCGAATAGGCTCGCTAAGTTGAAAACCCGGAAGGGCGGCTTAGGCAAAAATGAGCACCCCGCTGGATTGACAACCCGAAAGGGCAGTTCAGGCAAAAATAGGGCATTGAAAAGAATTTATTTCCCCGGTGGATCGAAAACCCGAAAGGGCGATCCAGGCAAAAATGGGATGCAAAAAAAATGAATGAATGAAAATTGAAAAAATAACATGCAAAAAGCATTGACCACAGATGCGACATCCACGATACATCCAACACTAAAATGCTCGGCAGTGACGGCATTATTCCCAGTAGTGTCTTCCGAGATTCTATCCCCAGCAAGTTGCATAGCTACCTGCCCTCAACCATGGTTCCGATACGTCTCCCAACGACGTCATCTCCAAAGAGGATTTCCAAGAATGTGTAATACAGCACGAGCCACTGCGTGCCCAATACTCCAGTGTCTTGTCTATCTCTGCGGAATTGTGTCCACAAATCGCCAACAAGTCATGCATTACAAGCATTCATACATGCATAATCATGCATATCACGTGCCCATGCATTTAATGAAATTGTTATATCATTCGTGCATATTGCATTTCCAATGTCAACATCAGTCTCAATTCAATACTCATGTCGGGTTCTCTGTCAAAACCTTGTGAGCCAATAATATCGGTCAATTTCTACCTTTCAAATCAAATCGACGTCAAGTCAATCTCAATCTATATTTTGTCAAAAAAAAACAATCCCCAGTGAATCTGTTTCTGTTTGGTCAAGTGGCTAGCTCAATCCAAGAGCAGCTTGAACCTACCTATTTGTTTATGTTATCGGTCGAGTTACCAGTTCGAATCCAAGAACAGCTTGCACCCGTTTACTTTTCAATGTTATCGGTCGAGTTACCAGTTCGAATCCAAGAACAGCTCGTACCTGTCTATGTGTCTATGATTTTGGTCAAGTGCCCAGCTCAATCCAAGAGCAGCTTGTACCTATCAATATGTTTCCGTTTGGTCAAGTGGCTAGTTCAAGTCCAAGGACAGCTTGTACCTATCAATTTGCTTATGTTATGGGTCGAGTTACCAGTTCGAATCCAAGAACAGCTCGTACTTGTCTATGTGTCCATGATTTTGGTCAAGTGCCCAGCTCAATCCAAGAGCAGCTTGTACCTATCAATATGTTTCCATTTGGTCAAGTGGCTAGTTCAAGTCCAAGAGCAGCTTGTACCTATCAATTTGCTTATGTTATCGGTCGAGTGCCCAGCTCAATCCAAGAGCAGCTTGTACCTATCAATATGTTTCTGTTTGGTCAAGTGGCTAGTTCAAGTCCAAGAACAGCTTGTACCTATCAATTTGCTTATGTTATCGGTCGAGTTACTAGTTCAAATCCAAGAACAACTTGCACCCGTTTACTTTTCAAAGTTATCGGTCGAGTTACCAGTTCGAATCCAAGAACAGCTCGTACCTGTCTATGTGTCTATGATTTTGGTCAAGTGGCTAGTTCAAGTCCAAGAACAGCTTGTACCTGTCTATCTGTTTCTGTTCGGTCAAGTGGCTAGCTCCATCCAAAAGCAGCTTGCACCTGTCTATTTGTCTTTGACTCCGGTGGAGTAACCAACTCAATCCAAGAGCAGCTCGCACCTGTCTATTTGCCTTGCTTTCAGTCGAGTGACCAGTTCGAATCAAGAACAACTCGTACCTGTCCATCTTCTCCATGTCCCCGGTCGAGTGACCAGTTCGAATCCAAGGACAACTCGCACCTGTTTGTCTACTTTTATTCCCGGTCAAGTGCCCAGCTCAATCCAAGAGCAGCTTGTACCCGTCAATTTGTTCCTAGTCTCCTATCTACCCTGTTATCTGTTATCTTGTCAATGTCTACCAATCCCGCAATGGATACGACATCTTTTGTTAATTCCAGCTTTCGTTTGTCTCGCACTCATAATCCAAATGTTGCATGGCATTCATGATATTTGAAAATGTACGAGCGTATTTTTACGTCCAAACACAGTACAAATGTTAATATTTAAGTATCTTCGTCCCGTCAAGCCAAAGACTCCGTCTCTTGACCCTCCAGACAAAGAAACTTAAATAGGGGCAGCTGTTATACCCTGATTTTGGACCTAAAAATACTCGTTCAAATTTCTTTTTTAACACTGATATTTGTCAATTCTCTGTTATTTTACTCTGAATCTTTACTCTCTTTAAACGTATTTTACTACCTCTGTCTTTTCTGACATTACAAGTCATTTAAGAACTCTCTGAAACGTCGCATTACTTTTCTTGCATTTTATTTCAAAAATCATACAAAAGGGTATTTTGGTCATTTCCTGCAGTGGAACCCATTTTAGTCCCTGTGTTTGCCTCTGAGTCTTTTCAATTTGTCTGTACAAATCATTGTTGAGTCTTTGTTTAAAAATTATTTCAAAAATTGCATCTGAGTCAGTTGGAGTCAGTTTAGTCCCTAGGGGCATTTTGGTCTTTTCCTGTCAAAATTTCGGCAGAGAGGTATTTTAAAATACCTCATTTTTGTAGCTGGTTCATTTTAGTCCTTTTGTTAATTTTATTTTTGGTTTCACTTTACGTTTTGTCCAATTTACCAATTTTAGTCCAATTTTATTTTTATTGCATTTTAGTCCCTGAAACAGTTTCTAAAATTGCATTTTTAGTCCAATACTTTTTAAAATTGCATTTTTAAGTCCTTTTTCATAATTGCAGATTAGTCCTTTTATTTTTTTCCTTTTTGCAGCAAGGTCCTTAAGTCCAATTACAGGTGTCCCTCTTCCATTGGGTCTCAAGTACACATGTCAGCTATAAATACAACACAGTGTCAGAATTTCCAGAGATCCATTCATTCCACGCCACATCACCAAAAACAGAATCAGTTTTTCTCTCTCTTGTCAGTTAGATCAAAAACTCAGAAACTATCAAGAACATGAAGAACATTCATGAACCCTAGAATTCCAGAATCACAATTCATCAACAATTTCAACTAAATTCGTTCAGTTCTCAGTGATTTTTCAAACAATCATCATCATTGAACCGGATTCTCTGCAATTCAAGGCGCGAATTCGCCATTGGCAAACTCAAGCACCGATCACAGAGAATCAGTGAAGAGGAAGAAGGAAAGAAGCAGATTCGAACCGGTAAAGAAGAAGAAGAGCATCACCGATTTATTTTCGGATTCAAGAACAACATCAACGAAACAGAATCAAACCAAAGTTTTCCGAAGATTTTCGTTCGAATCTCCAATCAAATCAGAGGTAAAAACACTCAAACTTCATCATTTTCCTTTCAAAGTATCAACAAACACGAATCAGTTGTAGATCTGCAAAGTTCCAAAGCTTTCATTCAACAAAAGAACTAAAAAGAACAAGAAAATTTTTTCAAAACCGCAAACACAAAAGTGTAGATCTACAAAGATTTAAGCCTTGCATGAAAAAACCGGTGCCGGATTCGTGTTTAGAACGAAAAAGGATATCCAAAAATGTAAAAATTTTCGAAAACGGAGAAGTTTGTTCAAACTCCGGCGGCGGCGCCGCCTCCCTTGGGCGGCCGGCCCCCACGCCGGAGGAACAAACCTCACCGGAGAAGATGAAGATCATCCTCCATATGCAGTTTCCGGCGAGGGAGAGGGAGGAGAGATGCGGTTTCCGGCGAGAGAGGGAAGAGAGAAGTGAGAGCTTCTCTCACTAGGATGAGAGAAGAAAGAGAAAGAACTTGAGAAAATGAAAAAACCGGTGCTCATATGTATATATAAGCCAGTGAACCGGACCGGTCCAATCCCCTTCGTTCCTGGCCGTTGGATCTAGGGTTTCCTTCCCTGGATCAATCCAACGCTCCCTGTGAATCCGGATCCTTTGGTTTTGGGTTGGGCCTATTTCCTGTACGTTTTTTATTTTTCCTGCTATCTGCACCATGCTTTTTTGCTAATTGAACCTCTGCATGCTCAATCTTTTCTCTAAAAATTCCTAAAAAAATTGTTATATGTTTCTTAATACATTTTAACACTTTTGTGATATTTTCCAGTGGTTTAAAAAATGATAAAAATGTGTGTGTTATTTCTTCTTGATTAATTTTGTGTTTGATCTAAGTTTGTGTATTTTTGTGGTATATTTTCTCATAAAATGTTGGCATGTGATGTGGATGATTGGTGTGTAATTTCATGGTGAATATGTTGCTGATCACATGTATGTTTTGCTGATTGTGGATATGGATTTTCATTTCTTTCTTGTTTTGTAAGTAATGTGTGTTTTGATCAAGAAATAAAGTGCAAAATATCTTTGAAAATGTGTCATGATTCTTGGCTTGAATGTGTCCTATTTGTTCCCACATTATAGCTCAAAATCAAACCCCTTTAACATTGCTATAATGAGGGGATTATAGGTCATGTGCATGTCTAAGTGTCATAACCAATTTTAGGTATATTTTGCCACTTTATTTCATTTCATTACTTTTTTTTTTCTCTTGCTATTCTATTCAATTTTGTTTACCTTTCTACTATTTTTATGAGTTATGATACTAACCATTTCATCTCACATTTCATTCATCCCATAGTTTAGGCATCATTCTTCTATTCATTTCTATATCAATTGGGTTTGTAATAATTTTAGATAGATTAGTTCTTTTTTTAAATTCCTTGCAAGACCATAGCATGTATTTAGGACTCAATGTAAAAGACTATGGACACTATAAGGGATGTACACCGACACAAGCACCGACATGCACACACGTTGCATGATTACCGTTTAGATGTATGTTTAGGAAACGCGATTTTTAGACAAATGTCAATTTTCAAAAAAATAATAAACCAATTCCATCACTCAAATTTTTCCAAACAAACCTTGGAGTCAAAACTCCATTGAATTTTTTCCTTTATTTTCTTAAACAAATCCAAATGAATCCTAATCCCTACTTAGACCTTTTTTAAACAATTGAACCAACATTCACCATTTTCTTCTCTTATGCCTTTAAGGCCTCTTTCTTTTCTTCAAAACCATTTTCCAACAAAAACTAAAATCAACCAAACACACAAAAAGCATTTTTTGAGAGAGAACTACATGGAGTTTGATCCCTTAAATGGGTATGTAGGCATGAGGTCAAAACCTCTCCAAGTCCACTAAAATAAAACCTCAAACACTTTCTCCCCCCATTCTTAACATAAATAAATTTCCTTTTTCATAAATAGCATTAAAAATAAAGCGTAGACATAAACTAAGAAAACGGCTCCTATAGAGTACTATAGTCACCACGGGTGCCTAACACCTTCCCGTAGTGAAAACGACCCCCGAACTTAGAATCTAAGGGTTTTTTCTCAATTTTGCCCTTCCCAAGAAAAAATAGAGAATATCAAAGATTGAAAGGTTCAAGCCTAATTAATGACTTGACACCCGAAAATCGCGATAACAGACATTCTTAACCAAAAGTGTTTGATTTTAATGAATGAAACTTTAGAAAAGAAACAAGTTGTGAGAATGAGAAGCGTGCGTAATTATCCAATTTAATCTTTCAAATTGTAGTCGTTGTATAATACCATCTCTTAAATTAAAAAAACTTCAAAATAATTCTTGAAATTGAAATGCATTGATCACATTAATCTTTTCTAAAAAAATATTTAATGTAGAAATTCATTGATCCAAAAGGACTAATGTTGATGCGATCAAAGATTTTCAGTTTTGTATATTATGTTGAAAGTTCGGTTAATATCATGTATCATAGAATTTAATGTGTTTGATTTTAGAGACTAAATTGATTATTTAGTTTGCAATAAATTGAGAAGAGTGTTAGGAATACACTCTAGGTTGCTATAATATACCTTCCTAGGTGGAGTTTCTCTTTGAGGAAAATACAAGTCAAGGCTCTGCAAAGGAGTAAAAGCAGTAACAAAAACAGTTCCTGTAGTTTTAATGACATAGCCTTGCACATAATATTGAATTGATGAGGTTACTATTCCTTGTGTAAAACATTAGAAGAAAGAATGTCAGAAAAAAAAAAATTAGAATACTTGCTTAAACCTAACTTCTTAAAAATAAAAATTGAGTTGGGTTTGTTAGTTCAGATGGGGTCATTGGCCCATTATTGATAGGTCATTGCTTTTTAGACCATAACAATTGTTCACAAACAACTCAAATTTGTTGTTGAATGGTAGATAACTACCGTTCAGCCCTTGATAGGTGCCTAATGAGCAATGTCCTTATTGAAAATTGTTACTAATCGCGTATACTGAAGCAAATGAAGAGTCATAGTTCATGTTGGTTCGATTTCAATGCTAGCTATTTTATTGGTTATTTAATACTTAAATTCTTTTTGCCTTTAGATTCCTATCAATCTAATTCGATTTCGGTTGTTCTAAATATATTAAGACATCTAGTGTGTAATCAAAGTTTAAAAAGAAAAAAAATTAATTTATATTACATACACACATGCGCGCGCGCGCACCCACACATAAATATATTGAAGGGGTCACAAACTAACGGAATTGATTATATCGAAAAAAGATATACTCTCACAATGTTACAAACCAAAGTTTGATTTCTAACTGACAAAACACTCCTACTTAATTAGTGTCTCACATAAAAGGCGCCATCTCATGTACGAGACAGCCATGGGTCATGCACCATACATGTTCATTTTTTGTTTTTTTTTGTTTTTACTGAAAAACCAATTATAGCCATTGGATTAGTTTGAAAGGCAATAGATGGTTGAGATTTCAAGCTCTCTTTACCTACTAAAATGTATGCAATTGAATTTGAAATTAAAAGTAGTAAATCGTGTTTTGGAAATTCTCTTCAAAATCTATAAGAGTGTGTTTGAATGAGGTAATTGGAAAATTTTAAAAGACGTCATAAACTAAAACGACGAGGAAAATGATTTTAAATAAATTAGATACGTTATGGTTATAGATATTTATATATTCGTTATGGTTAAAATTTTATATTACATTTATATTTGTGTTAATTCATTGAATTTTCACTTTTGTTTTTTACTTTGTTAATCAACTAACTAAAGAATTATTTGAAAAATATATATAATTTATATAATTTTTTTTGCTATGTGGGCTAACGGGTTACCCGCGGTCCATTCGGGCTAGCCCTAACGGGTACCGGGCTTTTAAAGGCCGGGCTAAAAAGGCCTGTTAAAATTCGGGCTCAATATTTTAAGCCCAAACCCTATATTCATACTGCCCGGCCCATTTTAACAGCTCTAATTGTAATGTAATGAGAAATATCGAAATAAGCCATGTAATATGAGTCATAGCTATAAAAACACTTAACATTCCAATTAAGGGATAGAACCTACATGAAGTATTAGTGGAATTCTACCATTTTATAGAATTAGTTTCTCTAAAAAAAAAACAATACATAGAATAGTGGGACCTTGAAGAATTGTGGTAGGCCTTTTATTCTTATTATCATTTAATGTTGTGTAAATGATATTGCAAAAAGAGTATTGATGATAGCAACACTTAACATTTCCTTTAAGAGATGGAACTTACATGAAGTATTAGACGAAATATTTGTGAGATTCTACCATTTTTACAACACATAAAGTAGTGAAACATACATGAAAAAAACTATCAATTTTCACTTTCGATGGTATACTTTTAATTCATATATTATCACAACTTATTCTCATTATAATAAGGTTATCTTTAAAAATTGTGGATAATTTATCCAACCCAGAGTAAAAATTAACCATATCAGTAAATTTGCAAGTTTCACCCATAAACTACTTTAACTCCACTTGCAAGTTTTTTTTTTTTTTTTTTTTAAACTAGTTATCCACCGTGCGCGCAGCTACAAAGGTTATTCTTTTGAGTCTTTTTGGACTTAAATGGACGTCAAACTCTCACTAAGAGTTTTAACGTTGTGTTCAAGGCTGGAATCAAACTCAGAATCTTGGTTAAACTAGAAGAGACTTGTGTCATCTCATCTAAACGTTCTTGAATCTCCACTTGCAAGTTTATTCATGCATGTAATTTTCGATAGTTATCAGATAAATTACCACAATTCTACAAAGATAACCTAGAAAAATCTCAGTTCATTTTCTAGACTACTCACACTTTTTAATTCAAAAAGTTTAATCACCCAAAAAAAAATTAGTGTACATGTCTATTATCTACACTTGTTTTTTATTTTCTAGAAAATATATTTTTTATTTTTCAGAAGCAATTAATTTTTTTTTTTTCCATTGTTTCTCCCATTTTCTATTTGGAAAATTATTTTTTCTATATTCATTTTAAGAGGTGAATTTCTACCCACTAAGTGTTTTGATAAAAAAAAAAAAATTAATTATGTGCATTATAAAGATTAAATTAGTTTTAAGATAAAAAAGAAAGATTAAATTAGTTCTAAGTTCCTGAGTTTGGACTCTAATGTTGTCGTTTTAAGAGTGTATGTGCATGACGTTTATTTGTCATTTCTACAAAAATGATAAATAAAATGAGGTCCTCACGTCGATAATGGAATTAAACTCACATCTTGTATAAATGAATCAACTATTTATCGAAGTGAATAATATAATTTACAATTAATTTACGTTTCCCATCATAGTAATTACTCTTACTTTGTTTTGGTAAAAAGTAATTACTCTTAAGTACTAAATAAAAAGAGATAATTCCAAAGGCTTGGTCTAGTGGTAAAATGACAGGTCTTGAATTCGAGAGAATTCGGGTTCGAGCCCCGCTAGTGCCGTTGGAGGGAGGTAAATGTAAATACATTTGTAAATGCTCTTTGAGCCCGAAGGTCTTCCCTGCCTTGGACTGGGGCACCATCCCCTCACTCTAAAAAAAATTTCATCAAAAAAAAATAAAAATAAAATAAAAATAGATAAAACAATCATAGGTATTTTGATTAAAATATAATTAATGTAAAAAATTTGAAGAGGGGTGGGGAAAACCACATTATAGCATTGAAAAGACATATGGAATGAAAATTGTTTAAAAAAAAGATTAATATTTACAATATCTTCTTACAAATTAGTTTTATAAGAATAAATTATGTTCAATATTAACATTATAGAAAATCTTAACATGAGATCAGAGAGAGTCTTAATATGAATCAACTATCATATATAGTTCAATATTGCTAGTTTATTAGTGTTGCATGTGAAGCTGTACTGTGAAAAAGTCAAAATTTATTTTTGAAAATTACTTCTCAACAACCTTTCACCTAAAATCTTTATTTGAAATCACTTCTCGACAAACCTTCTAAACTCATGTACCATAAATTTCCACTTTTTAGTTTTTTAGTTTTTACTGCAAAACCAATTATAGTCATTGGATTAGTTTGAAAGGCAATAGATGGTTGAGATTTCAAGCTCTCTTTACCTACTAAAATGTATGCAATTGAATTTGAAATTAAATGTAGTAAAGGGTGTTTTGGAAATTCTCTTCAAAATTTATAAATGTTTTTTAGGACCGTTTTTTTTTTGCCCAGTTTAATTTTTGTAATTTTTTTTTCTTCGTTTATTTTAGTTTGGTTTAAATATGTTTTTGGTCCTTATAAAATTGGAAAATTTTAAGTTTAGTCCTTACTTAATTTTAATATTCTTTTAATCCCTAAAAAAGATTTTGCACTCAATATTAGTCCCTACTCAATTCAAATTTGTTTAGTTTATGTTTAAACTCTTAAGTTTTAAACAATTTTTTGTAGACGTGTTACGAACATTACATAAAGTTCATCCACAATAAATTATCTCAAAATTTGATTTATATGTTCAGATTTTATTACTTTAATCTTTAACTTTTGATGTTTTAAAAATTCATATTTAATTCATTTCGCGTTAAAAAATTATAAATTTTAATAAATGAACCTTTCACAGTGTTCTAAACTTGTCTAAAAAAAATCGTTCAAAAATTTAAGAGTTTGAGGATAATCAAACAAACATTGTCTTAGCAGGGACTAAAATTATAAGTAATTTATTTTTTAGGGACTAAAAAGACTATTAAAATTAAGGGGTTAATTAAGTTTTTAATCCCTATAAATATTCACAGTTTTATTTTTACTCCATATAAAATAAAATCACACTTTTTAGTCCCTGTGACATTTTCCTTAAGTATTTTAGGGACAAAAAATGTTGATGGAAATTTTTGACGGGGACTAAAAATGTTGATGGAAAATTTTAAATGGATTAAAAAGTGTGATTTTATTTTGTATGGACTAAAAACAAAATTCTGAATATTTATAGCGACCATTTACTTAATTAACCCTAAAATTAAGTAAGAACTAAACTTAGAAGTTCCAAATTTCATATGGACCAAAAACATGTTTAACCCTTTTAGTTTTAATACTAATTTTTTAAAATGCAATTAAACTTAGAATATTTTAGTTTGGGTTAATACAACTTTTGGTCCCTATAATATTATCGAATTCTGGTTTTAGTTCCCTGTAAAAAAAAAAAAATTCATCCCTATCATTTGAGATTCTTCCACTTTTAGTCCCTCACTTAAACTTGTCATCAGAATCTGCTGACGTGTCTAGCTGATTGTGTAATTATTTTTAGTTTTTTTTTTTTAAAATAATCAGATGCCACGTAGATTAAGTTGTTTGTTTTATTTAATAATTAAATAAAAAGCAAATTAAAATTTCAATTAAAAAAACATAAAAATCAAATGTCTTTGTTTTCCAACTTCTTCTTCCATCGTTCATCTTCTTCTTCACATGGTCCATGTTCTTCTCCTTACTCCTTGCTTAGGAAAAAAAAGAAAAAAAGAGGTTTGTTTATAGATTAGTGGCATAAGACGGAGATTTCCCGGATACCAATTTAATTGGTATGTCGATGTTTCCTTCTGATATCTGTCCTTACTCCTTGCTTAGGAAAAAAAAGAAAAAATAATAAAAATAATTCCTTTTACCCTTGTCACACCGACTTGATTAAAACTATTTAAATAAATAGAATAGATTAGACTAGAATACGTTCAAAATCTCATAGGTGACATTTCATCAATAAAACAATAAACTTTAAGATATAATTATTTAATTTAAAGGGAGAGTCATAATTTTTTTTGAATTCTCAACACACAAAATAAGTAGTTGAATAAATAATAAATCAGAGAAATTCTAAAAGAACAAATATAATATATATAAATTATCGGGGCGTTACGGAAGGAGTGCATGGGCAATTCAAGGATCTGAAGATTCAAGGAGCACTAAATTCAAGGGGTACTTGAAGTTTGGAGGAGCTTAGTGTTTTCTCAAAAGATTAATCTAAATCCATTTGGTTTAGGTTAAAACAATTTCATTTGGATCAATTAATTGCAATACAAATTAAATTATTCAAATTCATGTGTTTTGTGTTTTAATTGGTAATTAGGTTTATTGTCATATAGGTATGGTTTGAAATTGCATAAGGTTTTATATCTTGGTTAAGGATTGTTAATGATTGATTGTGCTCAAAGATTTGTATTGTGAATATCTCAATTCTAAGATAAAATCTTATTCCACGTATTCCAGAATTCTTTTAGATGCAAATTTGATGCTCGTCCTTTTTATGAGAATCATAATCATTATGTTACGTTGCAACACACCTCTTCTTGATTTTTTTAGATTCCTTTGTACAGATATAAGTTTAATTCTACATGAAATTTTAATTAGAACTTTCATTCAAGAACTAGAAATTTCATGTTATTTCAGATGTCAGCACCGTTCGATAATGGAATGCAAGGAGAATTCAGATTTCAAATAAAATAAAAAAGCTCTTGTACAAAAAAAAAAATTAGCCAAGTTGCTAGAGAGGCATAAATCAAAAAGTGCTCGAAAATTCATTCATCCGTATACTTCCAGCTAAATGAGGAGTGTTATTTGAACAACCAATTAGTGGACAGCTTAAGGGACAACCATAATTTACAAAGAAAAAGTAGATATTAATACGAAAATCAAAGCAATAGAGAGATAAAATAAAAAATAATGTGAATATGAATGAGAAAGTTATCACAAAAATAATCAAAAAATGGATTTTCAAATATCATTTCTCTAGCTAAAAAATACAATCACATGCTCCCAACAGAGTACAATACACACATGCTATAATAGTTCTTGCACAAAGTGCCATTCCCATTAAAGTGACACTGATATATGCCTAACACTTTGCCATATCTAATTATCAAATTGAACTAGACATAGAAAATAGTCGTAAAATTACCCTCTTCTTCTTTTATATAACATACAGGCTTTGTAACAAATGTTTATGACTATTCAATAATGGCTACAGGTACTTTTAGGTAAGAGAGATGTTAGAAAAATTTATGACAAAGAATAAGATAGTGCCATGAGAATAAATTGGAGTAAATATCATAAATTACCGTAAAATAACCATTAATCTTAGTATTGTAATATAAATAATGATTATTATAATGAAATATAAAGTTAGAAAAAATATTGATTTTATTTTTCAAATATATAAAATTAATAAAATAGCAAACTAAAAAAATCTTATGATACAACTAAATCAAAACATCATAGTTTCAATTTTTCCTTGTTCTTCCCTTTTCTATATCATCTATGCAAAATTTTAACAAAGTTGGCTGAATGTGCGAACTATGAGGGCGGTGTTGTTCTTGTTTGAGGAGATATCTGGTCTCAAAGTAAATTTCCACAAAAGTTTGTTAACGGGAGTGAACATCTCTGATTCTTGGTTAATGGAGGCCTCTGCGTTGATGAATTGTCGTAGAGGTAATTTTCCTTTTGTTTATTTGGGAGTGCCCATTGGTGAGGAGCCAAGAAAGTTGAGCTTTTGGAAACCTGTCATTGATCGTATTGTGGGTCGCCTGTCGTCATGGAACAATAAATTTCTATCTCTTGGTGGCCTTCTGGTTCTTCTAAAATCTATCTTGTCGTCTCTTCCGGTTTACTTTCTATCTTTTTCATATATATTATATTATTATAATAATTAAAATCATTTGGAATTATGCTGAACTTAGGTTATAAATATAGAGATGTATAACCTTACTCTTGCACTCATCCCACTCAAACATAATCAAAGTATACAAAGTTTCTCTTCCTCACAACACATAGAAATTTAGAGAGGATTAAGATAAGATGGGTGAGTTAACATTTTGTTAGAAAGTTAATGCGTGCTGCAAATTCTATAAATCATACTTCCTTATGTTCGGAATCCAACTTGGTTCTGCTAGCATGTTTGTTATTACAATGGCTGCCTTTTTCCTTGAAAGGTATTATTCCATAATCTCTTCTTCATCTTTGTGTATTAATTTCTTCATCTTTCTTCATCACTGTAATTTTAAATTTGGCAAATTGGTCCCTATTTTCATAAATATAAGAAATATTTTTTATCATGTTTGAGCAGATTGGAAGGTATGAAAATTAAGGAGATAGCATGTCAAGGCAAAGTGATTGGGACAATGGTGAGTCTTGGTGGTGCTCTACTAATGGTACTATACAAAGGTCCTGTTCTTCAAAATGTTGGGTCATCAACAGCTACTCAGATGCACCAACCTGAAAATGTGAACGATCCCACTGGTGCACACTGGCTCCTTGGAGTCTCTGCCTTCTACATTTTACAAGTAAGTCACATATACATACTTGATGATCAAATTTAAATAGTTGAACCTCATACTTTAATTTTAGATATTAGGCATATTCAGAAAATAAACTAGGATAAATAATGTGTTGACTTTTGAGACATACACGTTTGTATTTTCTTATTTTTGTTAAGTTGACATCAACAAAATCATGTCTCAGGTAAGAAGACGAGGATAATCACTAATTTCTACTTTTAACAAATGATGTCTATTGTCGTTAAAGTTTCGAACAATTTTCAAATACAGTTTCGACCCTGAATAAACAATCTCATATCAATTGCAGGCCACATCATTGAGAAAGTATCCAGCAAATATGTCATTAGCCACATGGGTTTGCTTTGTTGGTGCACTTCAAAGCTTTGTTGTAACTATTTTAATGGAGCGCAAACACCCTGAAGCTTGGTCTTTGGGCCTGAACTCTAGACTCTTTGCTCCAGTATACGCGGTTAGTAACAATTTTCAATAAGGACATTGCTCATTAGGAACCTATCAAGGGTCAAACGGTAGTTATCTACCGTTAGACAATGAATTTGAGGTGTTTGTGAACAATTGTTATGTGTCTAAAAAGCAATGACTTATCAATAATGGGTCAATGAACCCATCTGAACTAACAGACCCAACTCAAATTTTATTTTTTATTTTTAAAAAGTTTGGTCCAAGTTACAACATTAAGCAAGTATTCTAGTTTTGTTTCTGGCATTTTTTCTTCTAATGTTTTACACAGGGAATAGTAACCTCATCAAATCAATTCAATATTATGTGCAAGGCTATGTCATTAAAACTACAGGACCTGTTTTTGTTACTGCTTTTACTCCTTTACGAATGATTATAGTCACAGCTTTGGCATGTATTTTCCTCAAAGAGAAACTCCACCTAGGAAGGTATATTATAGCAACCTAGCTAGAGTGTATTCCTAACACTCTTCTCAATTTATTGCAAACTAAATAATCAATTTAGTCTCTAAAATCAAACACATTAAACTCTATGATACATGATATTGGCCGAACTTTCAACATAATATATAAAACTGAAAATCTTTGCTTTGATCACATCAACATTAGTCTTTTTGGATCTATGAATTTATGCTTTAAATATTTTTTCGAAAAGATTAATGTGATCAATGTTTTTCAATTTCAAGAATTATTTTGAAGTTTTTTTAATTTAAGAGATGGTATTATACAACGACTACAATTTGAAAGATTAAATTGGATAATTACGCACGCTTCTCATTCTCACAACTTGTTTCTTTTCTAAAGTTTCATTCATTAAAATCAAATATTTTTGGTTAAGAATGTCAAACTCATATTTTTCACTTTGATTTGTTTTATGTACATCAGCATTGTTGGAGGAATGGTCGTGGTTACAGGACTATATCTAGTTGTTTGGGGAAAATCAAAAGAGCAAAAAGCAATGATGTCAGATGAGTCAGAAGGACAACAACAATTACCAATCATTGTCCCCAAAATTGATGTCAATGATGATAATAAACCTCAATCTGTCATAATTGAAGATTGACGATCAAGCACAGAGAAACAGTGAGCATTATGAAATTAAGTGGTCTGATAGGAAACTTAAAATAAGGAGTGATTATGGATTATTATTAGGGATTGTTAGTTTTAGAATAAATTAAAATGATCTAAGTTCGGTGAGGCCTACGTTACCCTCTCTTGTTTAGAGGGTAAATACTCTCTCATGATATCAACCAATCAAAATGTAATATACATAGGAAACATTAAATGTCAAATAAATGAGTAGATTTTTTCTAAAAATAAAAGAGTTAATCTTAATTTTTTTTTTGAAGGAGAGTTAATCTTAATTTTTTTTTGAAGGAGAGTTAATCTTAATGAGTAGATTTTTTCTAATAATAATAATAATATACAACGTGACAATTTATATAAATAATTAATTTTTTTTTTTTGTGTGATGAAACTAAATCTCTTTCTCTATAGGGTTTTGATTTTTGTGTTTTAAAGAAGATTTGAGGTGAATATAACATTAATTCATGATATTTGGAGATATATTTGTGTAGAATTTTTTTTGATTCAATGAAGATGATGAACATCTTCATCATATTTCTGGATTTGTTTAATTTTTAATAAAAATATATTTTAAAAAAATAAAATTATGTATTTTTTTAATAAAAAAAATGAGAAAAAAGATGTATATATGTGCTTTTATAAGAGATAAAAGACCTAAGCGGAAAAAAAATAAAGATAAAGGACCCAAGTGTAACAAATAAATAAGATAAAAGACCTCTAATGTAATCATGTCTATAATTAAATAAAAATTAAAAGTATTAAAAATTACCTTATGATTATAATTGATTCTTTTTTTAGAAAAAAATTGATTCATTTATGACATTTAATGTTGCCAATATATATTACATTTTGATTGGTTGATATCATGAGAAGGTAAATACCTTATAAATAAGATAGGGTAATCTAAAAAAAACCTCTAAGTTCAGGATATTATATTAATTCTGCTTTATCTTTTAGTAACAAGTTATTTAGGAATTCTACTATAACATTAACTATCATTGTTATTTTGTAGTTGTTATAGTTATGAGTATGCATCAGCTTATATCGGCATTGTACCACTCATGATTAGAAAAAATAAATAAAATAATCAAGTTTCTTTTTTGATTTCTCTTTAAATTCTTGAGTTTGATCCCTACTTAAATTGGGTAGTATCATGGTCACCTTATTGGGATATATCTATGACATTAGTTTTAATTTTGCATTTAACAAAATATGAAATGGATAGCTTCCTATTGTATTGCGTGTGTCAAAAAATATCTTCGTATCGTATTACATTGCTGACTTTAACAAAAATAAATAAAAGAGAATCGTAACGGTTATGTTGAAGAATGTGTCATTATATATGTAACTTTCAAGTTCAACTTGTGCTCAATACCTTCAATTGTTTGAACAAATTGAACTAGAAAAAGAAAAAATTAACTAAGATGGAAGATCTGGAAAAAAGAGGGAGGGGGAATTAATTGATTAATCAACATTTAAATATAAGTATAGATATATATTTTTGCAAACTCAAGGGTAGAGTTTAGTCGGCGACAAGCGAATGTGGCAGTTCATATTCTTGCGAGCGATGCCATATTCTCAACTAGTCCCATAATTCATTTCAATGCATCCGATTTTATTGACTCTATTATTACTAAAGAAATGCTATAAGCATATTTTCTTTAAAAAAAAAGATATATATTTTTGCATATTATATACTTTGATGTTGACAACAAACCAAAGTTGATTTTTTTTGTTTGAAAGATGAAACCAAAGTTGATAGAAAGGGATGCATTTGTAACACGACTCTTCTATATATGATGTATTAAACTATATTTTTTAAGTAAATTAAACTATTAATTATGAAAACTAGAAACATATATTTCTGCAAACAACTGAATTGAAACATAACTTCAATAAAGAATTTGAAATATAACATAATAACATGTGTTGCATACCGGCAAGAAATAATTACATGTCCAGCCAAAAGCATTTCAAATCTATCTATTTACTACCTCTAAGTAAAAATAAATAATAGAATTGATAGGGAATATATCACATGGATGTAACTATAATCAGAATTTGAAGGATATCTTTGAGACCAATTTAATATAAGCATGTGTTCTGGACCACTCACACGGTTACACGTGTACAACCTTAAGGTTTCACACTCAAAGGAGCACGCTAACCCGCTTGTGCCGTGCCACACTGGAGTACGCCTCCCTGCCAGGATTAGGCTACACGTGTCCGCTTTAACTCCTAATCATACACCGCATAACTCAGAGACGGTTATGCCAAGAGCGCACCTATATAAGGGTGAACTTGCTTCACCCTCAAGGTACACAACACTTTTCATAACACTTATAATACTTTTCTATCAGTTCCATTACTGACTTGATCGTCGGAGTGCTAATGTGCCTGCAGCCACCTTTCGTTCCACCGCAACAGACGCTTCGCCGCCGCACCGGAAGCCGTTACCGATCATTGGAGCACTCTCCACAACAAGAAAATTTGTCATTACCAACGGACAAAATCCGTCTATAGGTGCAAAAAGCCGTGGGTAATCTTAGTTACCCACGACTTACCGAGGGTCACGAGGCCGTGGGAAAATGGCTCGTCGGTAACGTTACTCACGGCCATAAAAGCCCTCTGTACTTATCGTCGGCCACACCATGGATAATTTGTGGGTAATTATGGTTTCAACAACAAATTATTGGTCATATATTACCTGTAACGCCCTATTTTATTATTTATTTATTTTATTGAGTTTAAATGTCTTTTTATAATTTAGTCGATTTATTTTAATGAGTGATATTTTGTTATGTTATATGTTGGTATTTATTAGTACAATATATATGTTATTTGGTGTAGAAATATATGTTATTTGGTGTAGAAATATAGGTTATTTTGTGTAGAAATATTACGTTATTTGGTGTAGAAATATTATGTTATTTGATGTAGAAATATATGTTATTTGGTGTAGAAATATATGTTATCTGGTGTAGAAATATATTTCTTATTTGGTGTAGAAATATATATATGTTATAGAAATATATTTGTTATAGAGATATATTTGTTATAGAAATATTTTATGTTATATATATATATATATATATATATATATATATTAACACATAAGTTTAAGAACTACCATCATATTCATTACCTTTTCATCAACGGTAACTGAAGGACACAAAGATTGAAAATCTTTCCTTAAGCCTTCATAGTCATCAACTTTAAACAGTGGTTCCCTAAGTTGATAATACTTTTGTTAGGTCTATTCATGTATTATTATAGAAAGAAAAAAAAAGTGAAAACAGTGAAAGAGTTAAAGATTGATAAACCATTACTCTAGGTTGTTAAATGGATGAAAAATGTAGGTAGAAATTTGAGCTTGCTCTACTGTTAGATTCATCTATGGAGATAGAGGAAAGTTGGACTTGATGAACTGCAATAAGAAACTTAAGTAGTATTAGTTTCAATAAGAAAATAATAATAACAGTAAGGCATGTTTTTATTGTTTTAACCTTTGACAAAATGTGTCCTGTTGTGTTGATATTGTTGAAGTTGGTCCACACAGCAGGAGCTTGGTTCACCTTGTTTTTTAAACTGAATTGTGGACATGAATCATTATTTTTCTCTATTTTAGGCACCCTAAATGTGTTGATCATAGGGGAAGGCACAAAAGACAGTTTTCTACCAACCATGCAATCCATGTTTGAACTTGTGATTTGTTGTTTTTGCTGTCATGGTATAAATTATAAGTTAATAACAACACAGTAATTATTGTAAAAAATAAATAATTTTGTTGTGAATGTTATACCTTAGATGGATAACTTCCACGACTGTTAGACCTAATGATATTATTCCCAACAATAGAAGATTTCCCATTGGATTTCTTCTTAGTAGAACCAGAACCATGGTAAGGTACAACATTTTCAGTTTGTTTACGTGTTTTCTTGGGTAAGTTTGGTTCATCACCTTCATTAGAAGAGATCATAAGTACAATGTCTGATATGTCATCTTTTGCAGCATGCGCACTACCACTGAAGTGAATTGGTGTGGTGTTAGTGTTAGGAGACAGTCCAGTTTTGATGGTATTAGATGTAGGGTTAAGCAACATATTCTCTATGTTTTTGAGTTTGTTCATTAGTGTATTGCAAATACCATCCATGTCACTTATTCTAGCTATGTTGTCCTGCATGTGGTCTATTGTCCCATCAAGAACTGAAATGATCGTTTGGACACTCAATGCATGCTCATCCATTCTCTGGCTTTGTTTCTGCATTGTCATATTAGCAGTCAATATATGTTATAAATGCATAATAATATTTCAATGGTTTACAGGTTGTTGATTACAAAGAGTTGTATAGTACCTCAACAATGCCCACTAGTTCCTGAAGAGTGGAGCAAACAACAAGCATAGTGGAATTTAGTCATTAGATACATGGTATTTAGTCACTCTCATCCTTAGTATTATTACCTTTTAATGTTTCATAGGTAACACAATTCACATGGTTAAAAAGCTATTGCAACATATACCATATTTATGCTTCTCTGTGATTGAGACATATTATATATTAGATGTTTATTTAGGTTTATTGACCATAAACATTTCAACTACATACCTTATATGGTAAATTTAATTGTAACTAGCATTTACAATTGAACTGAATGAGTATGGTGTGTAGTTGTTTTTATCTCGTATAGACCATTTGTTACACAATTGTCATATATGATGGCACAAAAGACAAAAAATCAATGACTAATACAATCCTCCACTTTCAAACCAATTGCACAACCAATTCATGAAAAAGAAAAAAGAAATTTGAAAAATCCAACAACTCGTTCAATAAAGTTAGTTTTTTTTTTTTTGAAGATGCAAAAGAAAGAAAATACACGACATTAGGTAACATAAAGAAAATAACTTCAACAAGGCAAAACCTATGTGGCAAGAACTAAAGTACCAAGCCAGACACCTTGGAAGACTCCACAACATCATACAAGGAGTCAATACACAAAACAGAAACAAGCTACTATTAGTAATAAAGTTAGATCTATTGATTGTACCAATATTTTGTCTAAAATTAAGTCAAGTCCCATTAGTAATAAGTCAAAATTACTTGCTTAATTATATTCCAGTAGCATAAACATAATTAACAACAACATAATATAATGGTCTAGCATAGGACTTTACATCCAATAATTAACAACATTAAGACTAACATTGGAAGACTAACATAAACAACTTAATGACATTATAAAAATAAATATAAAAACCCACTAAACACAAAGATTAAAGACATTTATTGAGTTTGACCTATTGATTAAATTCGTTTTTTTTTTTTTTTTCATTTTGGATGCCCAACTCAAATTTCAACTCAAGGTTTTCCTTCTTGGTGGTTTCCAACTCTTCTTGAAGTAATTCAACATTATAGTAGTTGAAGTCCCTAATTGTATGTCCGGATAAAGCTAACAAGCGATGAATCAATATAGCTGCAACATCTTCCTTTGCATCAAACTCAGTTTTTGCATATCTTCCAATCGAAACAGATGGTTTTCCAACTGATCCCGAAACCAATGAACCATAAAACCTCATGTACTCATATCCAGCAATAATCCTCTTCTCTTGTAATGTGTAAGATGGTGGAGGGATGCCATATGGGTTGCATATTTGAGCAAGTTCCACTTGAAGGTTGTGATGAATGACAAATTTATCACTACTAGTGTATTTAGCCATAAATTTATCATGAGTAGTGTCTACATAGTAACACAACATAAGGGCATTTAGAAATATCCATATATACATATATTTGGAAAAACAAATTATAAATGAAAAACTAACCATTAACTTCAACAACAAGAGAGGTAGAGGATGTTTGGGTCTCTAAAGTCACATGATTTCCCTTGCTTGGATCATGGCCCTTTTTCTTACAAAATCTATCCCACGAGTTCCATGCATGGCTATATGTTTTAAATTTCAAATACCTTGCTCCACTCCATCCTATAACCTCCTCTCCAGCATCTTCCCATGATGAATAAATACCTTAATTCCTCCCTTCAAACACAACATAGTAACCTGCTTCTTCAGTGTTATTCGCATACATTGAGTTGCAATGTTTTGATTGTGTAATGACCTTAATGCAAATTTATATACAATATGAAGTTACTTGAATGAAACACGACGTGAAACTAATACAATACATGCATTAACTATGCATTAACTATATATGTTTAGGTAGTTGTGGTAGTTGTGACTACTATTAATGACAAACTTAAATAATGTGAAATGATAAGTTATTTGTTCAACTTTTCAATTTATCTTGATTATGCATAAACGTGAGAGTTGTTGTTAAGTATTTGAGTTTTTAAGTTTTTGAACTTGATACTCATCATTAAGGTTTTGAGTTAAATTAAGGTTAATTCTATCTAAATATTTGAACTTGATAGTCATTGTTAGGGTTTTGAGTTAAACTAAAGTAAAATATATCCAAATATTAGAACTTCAAGTCACCGTTAAGGTTTTGAGTTAAAATAACGTAAATAATATCTAAATCTTTAAACGTGATACTCAACATTACCGTTTGGAATTAAATTAAAGTCAATTATATGTAAATATTTGAACTTAATAATCAATGTTAGGGTTTTGAGTTAAACTAAGGTCAATTATATTTAAATATTTGAAATTGATAGTCACCGTTAGGGTTTTGAGTTAAACTAAAGTAAATTATATCTAAATAATTGAATTTCAAGTCACCGTTAGAGTTTTGAGTTAAACTAACGTAAATAATATCTAAATCTTTGAACGTGATACTCACTATTAGGGTTTGGAATTAAACTAAAGTAAATTGTATCTAAATATTTGAACTTGATAGTCACCGTTAGGGTTTTAAGTTAAACAAATAATCAATGTTAGGGTTTTGAGTTAAACTAAGGTCAATTATATTTAAATATTTGAACTTGATAGTGATTGTTAGGGTTTCGAGTTAAACTAATATCAATTTTAACGCTAATCTGAACTTGATGGTCACCGTTAGGGTTTTGAGTTAAACTAAGACCTATTTTAACCCTAACTCTGAATGTAACGCCCTCTTTGAATTATTTGTTTTATTTATTTATTTATTTATTTATTTGAGTTTAGAGTCTGTTCTTCTAGAATTTAATTAACTTATTTGATAAGTGATATTTTGTTATGAGTTGATATATATATTAGTAGCCTATATTTGTTTATTTAATTATTTTAATGAGATAAAGTCGAATTATATGATTTATTTGATTATGTGGTATGTTGATATTTTATTAAGTGGTTTTATTTTATTATTTTTTAGAATATGATTAAATAATAGAATAAGTAGACTTGGGGGGATGAATTAGAAATTAAAGAAGTTTAGTGGGCTTAAGTAGAATTAAGAGAAGTTGTTAGTGATATAAAAAGGAGAAATTAGGTTAGAATAGTTTTTACGTGATAACAAGGATTTGGAAGAAAACAAAGAGAAGAGAAGAGTCAGAGAATGAGAAGTCTGTAGAACCTTACTGTCAATCAATCTAAGGTAAGGGTTGGACTAACATTCAATCTTCTTAAGCCTATGATTCTGAATTTGTGATTTAACATGTTGATGTTCTTAGGTTGGATAATTGGGATTAGGTTTTGATTATTGATTTTTGAATTGAAAAGTGTAGAAACCATCGAAATTGTGTTAAGAATTGATGTTCAGGTTGTAGAATAATCATAGGTTAAGTTTCTTATCAAATTTGGGATTTGGGTAGATGAAATTTGTTTTTTTTGGGTGAAAAATGTGCAGAAATCGTAACAGTAAGGGAAAAACTCGCTAGAATTTCGCTATTAGCGAAACTCCCTGTAACTATTTCGCTATTAGCCCACTTTTCGCTATCAGCAAAATTGCCCAGTGACAACATACCTTGTTTTATGTTCTTGCGTCTTTTTCACACGTTTCTGTTTTGAATTGGCCTTTGGTGTAAACATGAAAGTTGTAGATAATTTTGTTAGCTTTCCAATGACTTTGGTTTGACTTGAAAATGATTTTTAGTTTTTGAGATATGATGAAAATACTCCAAGGAGGTCTTAGTGAAACCTTATGAAAATTCAGCATAACCATTTCTAAATTAATCCAAAACTTATGGGATAATTCCAACCCTCAAAACTAGAAGTACTATGAGTTCAATTAAGGTGTTTAAGAGTATTTAACCCATGTTGTGAGTTGATCCTTAGGGTAGGAATGGAGGTTGAATATAATATTAATTATAACCTGTGAAGCTGTTTTAAGATGTTTTGACATTGATTATGATGTGATATAATGTTGTGTACATTACTTGAAGTTTTATTGAATATTAAGATGTTGTGAATTGAAAATGATATTATTATGTCATGCTTTTTGTATACTCCCTATGTTGATGTTGTTATTTTAACTAAGTTGCATGAGTCAGTCTAAGTTGATTAAGATGTTAATAATGATGTTCCAAATTATTGGACTTTTTAAGAGGTTGTTGAATTAAGATGTTTAAGAGGTCGAGTTCATGCATTAGCATTCAGCGATTGGGGCTTGATGCTCCGGAAGTATAATAATACTCAAATAGCGATTAGGGCTTGATGCTCCAGAAGTATAATAATACTCAAATAGCGATTGGGGCTTGATGCTCCGTGTTGGTACCACATGCATGATTAAGAGGTCGTAGTTGCATTTTGACAAGAGGGTCTAAGATGAATAAGAAGTCTAAGTTGCATTGTTAAGTTGAAGTTGTGTCGTTGTTGATAAGTTGTTATTTAACCTTGAGTTGTTGATGAAAGATTATGTAATGTTGTTCATGATCATGAATAAGATGTTGTTATGTTGTTTATGTGATTACGAGGTGATGATTATATTGTGTCGTTTATGTTATTATGAGACAATGATTTATGTTATGTTGTTATAAGATGATGTTCATGATGTGATGTTGCTATGATGCTTATAAATATTGATTATGATATTGTTATATGATGTTGATTATGATGCTATTATGATGTTGTTTGTGATGTTGACCATGACGATAATTATGTTATGTTGTTTATGTTAAGCTATAATGATGTTTATGAAGCGAAGAATTATGTTGCTATAAGATGATGTGGTTATGTTGAATATGTTGTTATTGAAAGACGATGAATATGTTGTTTATTATATTGATTAAGATGTGATTATGTTGAATATGTTGTTGTTTATGTTACTAAAGGATGATGATCAGGTTATTGCTATATTATTATATATGATGGATTACTGTGTTGTTATGTTGTTAAATATAATTGTTGAATTATATGTTTAATATTATTGTTTTGTGAAATCTCACCCCTTCTGCTTGGAAATGTTGCTCTTCCTATGAGTAACTTGCAGGTGATCGTTAGTAGGTTGCTGCTGTTGTTGTCGTGAGTGACTTATTCCTCACTGAGTCTTAGGATGCTCTGATACGTAACGGGATGGGATCTTTTGTTATTGCTTTTCTATTACTTTACGTATTGCTTATCCTTTAATAAGGCCTACGTGCCAAGAATTTAATCCGTTGCAAAGTTTGAATTAATATGTTGATGAATTTTTGGAAAGATAATTAGTTAATTATCTCATTTATTATATTTTAGAAGTGTAGCATTCCGTTATGTGTTGTTTACTCTGATAAATGTTTATGAAATTTTTAAGTTGGGAAAACGGGGTGTTACACTGAAGTTGATAGTCACGGTTATGGTTTTGAGTTAAACTAAAACCAATTTTAACGCTAACTCTGAACTTGATAGTCACCGTTAGAGTTTTAAGTTAAACGAAGACCAATTTTAACACTAACTCTGAACTTGATAGTCACTATTATGGTTTTAAGTTAAACTAAGACTTATATTAACCCTAACTATGAACTTGATAGTCACCGTTAGGGTTTTGAGTTAAACTAAGAACAATTTTAACGCTAATCTGAACTTGATAGTCACCGTTAGAGTTTTGCGTTAAACTAAGACCTATTTTAACTCTAACTTTGAACTTGATAGTCACTGTTAGGGTTTTGAGTTAAACTAAAGTAAATTATATCTAAATATTTGAATTTCAAGTCACCGTTAGGGTTTTGAGTTAAAATAACTTAAACAAAATTGCCAAGTTGAAATGATTTAACAGTCCCCAGAAGCGCCGCTAAGAACTTGATAGACTTTTAGCAAGTGTACTAAAAATGCATCGAAGTAATAAAATATGTTCGTATCCACGAGGACTGTGTTACTCTCAATTTAGCAATAAAGTAAATATTTAGGATGTATAAATTATTTTGTTTAGATTTGATTTGATTGCCTAAAATTAAATAACATAAAATAAAGATTCGGTTTGAAAATATAGATTTGGTTAGAAAATATGAAGAGAGATGAGATCAGGTCTTTCGAATCATCTATGTTCTCCTAATTGGTATACTGCACCTATTCTTATGAATGATTTTCTAGTTTCACGATAGTTAACAAAATAGTCCTAATCAATCCCTTGACTTAGGACCCTCTTCTCAAACTACAGCCCCTAATTCCTTAGATGGTCTAATAATCTTTGAAGGTTTAAGCACGTTAACCTAATATCACTAACAAACGATTATCCATTCCTAGACTAACCCTATTTATTAGAACAATTCAATTCTGTCGAAGTAGAAAGCTATGGTCAGTAGTCATTCATTCTCACTAAATCATGTTTATATTTGATCAGAATATAAAAAGCATTAAGAACAATTTAATTGAATAAAAACTAAATTGTCATTCATAATAAATAGAGTTTCACAGCAACATGGTTCAATTAGGGTTACAAAGAATTATCTCAGACATAATCTCTATAAGATTTAGCTACTCATAATCGAGTTTACAAATAGCATAATCAATAATGAAATCAAAACATACATGAACTGCTCCTAGCCGTCTTTAGGTCTCAAAATCGCACTTTGCTCTCTCCAATTCGTAACCATTGTTTTCAGAATAGTCTTCAACTTAAATAGGCAACAACTGCTCCTAAAATCGTGGCACGATTTAAGTAAATTGTGACACGTTTCTTCTGTAACAAACCACACAAATTAGGGTTTCCATAATCGTGTCACGTTTTTGCCATCTGACACATTTTCACCAATGTCGAATGCAGTTTTCTTGAAAGCTCCAAATCTTGACACGTTTTTCAGTAATCGTGACACGATCCCCTTTTTTTAGTTTCTATAGTTTTTCTTGCTTAGTTCAGAGGATCACTAAAGCTTCATACATACTAAATTTACTAAACTATTGTATTATCACTACAACCTCAGATGATTGATAACCTTTATGCCCAACTCCTCAATCTGAGGAGTAAATCTAAGAGCACTAAAATTGACTCGGCAACACAGCTTCTGAATCTCTAACGATTGGCTATTATTGGTTAGCCGAACATCAGTGCGATTCAATTCAGGGACTATAAGCATGACATTTAAATATCTTGCAATGGCCACCATATCACATATCAATCTAATTAAATCAGATAATAATCGGTAAATCAAACTAAAATCCTCAATTACACAAAACCATCAAGTAACCATTGTTTTTATAAACCCCTGCAAACACCAAACACATGTTCCAACCACTTAATGCTGCTCTCATTTGATTCAATCCTCCATTACACGACACCATCAAGTAACCATTGTTTTTATAAACCCCTGCAAACAATCACACAAAGAAGATCATTCATTAGAAAATTGTGAATTATCAACACATTCAAAACACAAAAAAACCATAAAATATTCAAACATTGGTTACATCAAAACATTTAACCCATTAATAATAACAATCACATCAGATATGGTTTTCATCCTCAAACTATTTATTTCAATTACCTTCTTTGATTCTATTGCATGCTCCTCCACTAATTAAATCATTCGCCATTTTCAAAATGATAAGCAAATTTCAACTATAAGACACTACTAAGTTCATGACAAATTTCAAGGTTTTGCGATAAGCAAAGTTAGAACATGAGTGCAGCCCAATATATTATCTATCAATGTCTCATGGTAGATTTTATGTTTGACAAACCAATTCCTCCAAAGGTTCAAAGTATGGAACAATACCAAACACTGACTATAAATCCTTCATGCATTGAATCAAAGAAGATAGAACAATACCAAAATTAATCCTAGATGCAGTTTTTGCTAAATTTTGAAATAAGGTGGTTAGTAGTGATAGAGACAGAGATCAATGAATATTGACGTGAACAAATCAATTAAAAGAATATAAAATTCTTCTCATCTTTTTTGGTTTCAGTCAAGTGGATATTCATGGAGGAAGACATGTACACAATGATAAGATTATTAGAAGAAGAATCAAACCATAAACAATGCCTGATAGTCATAAATAAAAAAGAAAACAAATCAAAATAAAAATACACCACATAAGACAAAGCAAATAGAATACCAATTTATTTGTTCCTAAATCTAAAGTCCTTTACACAAGTTTGCTATGTTCTCAAACTGATCAACAATGAAGTTGTCGTGTCAACCAATGGGAAAGAATGAGTTGTGGTTGTGTCCATCAGACTGAAATCATTTATGTCCTTCAATGTTAGAGTTTAGAGTTAAACTAAGGTCAATTATATTTAAATATTTGAACTTGATTGTCACCGTTAGGGTTTTGAGTTAAACTAAAGTAAATTATATCTAAATATTTGAACTTCAAGTCACCGTTAGGGTTTTGAGTTAAAATAACTTAAATAATATCTAAATCTTTGAACGTGATACTCACTATTAGGGTTTGGAACTAAACTAAAGTAAATTGTATCTAAATATTTGAACTTAATAGTCACGATTAGGGTTTTGATTTAAACTAAGGTCAATTATATCTTAATATTTGAACTTGACACTCATCCTAAGAGTTTTGAGTTAAACTAAGACCAATTTTAAATCTAACTCTGAACTTGATTGTCACAGTTAGGGTTTGGAATAGAATTAAATTAAAGTCAATTATATCTTAATATTTGAATTGATACTCATCGTTGGGGTTTTGCGTTAAACTAGGATCAGTTTTAAACCTAACTCTGAACTTGATAGTCACCATTAGAATTTGGAATTAAATTAAAGTAAATTATATTTAAATATTTGAACTTGATACTCATCATTATGGTTTTGAGTTAAAATAAAGTCAATTATATCTAAATATTTGAAATTGATAGTCATCATTAAGGTTTGAAATTAAATTAATGTCAATTATATCTTTATATATATTTGAACTTGATAGTCACCATTAGGGGTTGAAATTAAACTAAGACAAATTTTAAACCTAGCTCTTAGAGTTAAACTAAGGTATAGTTACCTCTTTATGATTTAGGTTAACACTTTTAGGATGGAGTAATGAATTTACAGTGGTTGCGCAAAACAAAAGTTGAATTCTGAATTAGCTACTAGTGATTGAGACATTTTAATTGTACGGTGGTTAGTGTGTAGTTAATGATTTGTGTACGATAATGCATCCTAGTATTAGATTATGCATCACCAAATACATAACATTCATTGCATGACATTACAACACGGTACTTTTTATTTTGAAGGATACAACATAATACTAATATGTTGGCTTTATCAATCTGTAACGGATTTGCATTTATTAAATACCTGCCATTTTTCTTTTATCCAGGTTGAATACTGCTATATACATGATTATGTGCTTTATATTTATAACTTTATTATGTTTGACTCTTTCATTTTTTCTATGTATCATGTTTTACGAAACTCTAGCCTGTGGTTTCAGAAGTAGACAAAATCAATCTCCCTCTAGCCTTTCAAAATGAAATCGATCTCCCTCCACCATTTTATCAAAAAAATTGTGAGTATCAAATTCCCTCCTTTTGTCAAATTGAAAAAAAATTCCCTCCTACAGTGAGACTGAAAAAAATTTAAACACCAAACACTTTAATTTTTCAGAGTGTGATGAATAAACGTCAAGCAAATCCACAACTACCTTAAGGTTTGAGCAAGGCACTAGGGACCAAACTTGTTGATTATGTGGAATCTGCTTTCATCAAGATGCAGGTAGAAACTCTAATAACATTTGTGTAATTTCTTTTAGGGTCCTGCTAACCGGTGCCCTCGGGGCACTAGTTAAGCATACCATAAAAGGAAACTGTCACTACTACAGAAATGACATTTAACATCAGTGGAAATCAACTTTTCACATCGGTCCCACCCGATGTCACTAAAGGTGATGTTGTATGTGTGTAATATTTCACATCGGGTATTAGACCGTTGTGATAAGTCGTTTCCCACATCGGGCAGAAAATCACTGATTTGATATGGGAAAATTAAATATAATATAATAGATTTTCACATCGGTTGTACCACTTAAACTGATGTCAAATAAGTTTATTTCACATCGGTTAATATATCCACCGTTGTGAAAAATTCTGATAGTTTTTTGGAAAAACAACGCGTACTTCCTACAGTACCAAATCTGTTTCATAAATTAATTTCATTGAGAATAAAAATATGCATATTTAAATAATATTTAAATAGTTATATTAATCTAATGTTATGTACAAGCAAAATGTGTACGTTTGGAGACCAATAGAGATCCAATCAATAAAATTTATTATCAACAAACACAAAAATCATAATAAAGGAGGTCATGCTTATAGCAAAAGCTTAATTTTTATATAATATCTTCATACAAAAATACCAATAGATCCATACATACTAAAGCTTAGTTCAGAGGATCACTAAAGCTTCATACATACTAAATTTACTAAACTATTGTATTATCACTACAGCCTCAGATGATTGATAACCTTTATGCCCAACTCCTCAATCTGAGGAGTAAATCTAAGAGCACTAAAATTGACTCGGCAACACAGTTTATGAATCTCTAAAGATTGGCTATTATTGGCCAGCCGAACATCAGTGCGATTCAATTCAGGGACTTTAAGCATGACATTTAAATATCTTGCAATGGCCACCATATCACATATCAGTCCAATTAAATCAGATAATAATCGGTAAATCAAACTAAAATCCTCAATTACACAAAACCATCAAGTATCCGTTGTTTTTATAAACCCCTGAAAACACCAAACACATGTTCCAACCACTTAATGCTGCTCTCATTTGATTCAATCCTCCATTACACGACACCATCAAGTAACCATTGTTTTTATAAACCCCTGCAAACAATCACACAAAGAAGATCATTCATTAGAAAATTGTGAAGTATCAACACATTCAAAACACAAAAAAACCATAAAATATTCAAACATTGGTTACATCAAAACATTTAACCCATTAATAATAACAATCACATCAGATATGGTTTTCATCCTCAAACTATTTATTTCAATTACCTTCTTTGATTCTATTGCATGCTCCTCCACTAATTAAATCATTCGCCATTTTCAAAATGATAAGCAAATTTCAACTATAAGACACTACTAAGTTCATGACAAATTTCAAGGTTTTGCGATAAGCAAAGTTAGAACATGAGTGCAGCCCAATATATTATCTATCAATGTCTCATGGTAGATTTTATGTTTGACAAACCAATTCCTCCAAAGGTTCAAAGTATGGAACAATACAAAACACTGACTAGAAATCCTTCATGCATTGAATCAAAGAAGATAGGTTCTAAACACAACAACAACAATTGCAAATTAAATATGTTGTTTCAATGATTTATAGGTTCTAATTGTGTCAAACATTAATTTGATCCATTCTCAGTTCGAAGTTCTTTTGAAGTATTTTTACATTTAAAATGATTGATTATCAAACTATTTTGTTTAGATTTGATTTGATTGCCTAAAATTAAATAACATAAAATAAAGATTCGGTTTGAAAATATAGATTTGGTTAGAAAATATGAAGAGAGATGAGATCAGGTCTTTCGAATCATCTATGTTCTCCTAATTGGTATACTGCACCTATTCTTATGAATGATTTTCTAGTTTCACGATAGTTAACAAAATAGTCTTAATCAATCCCTTGACTTTAGGACCCTATTCTCAAACTACAGCCCCTAATTCCTTAGATGGTCTAATAATCTTTGAAGGTTTAAGCACGTTAACCTAATATCACTAACAAACGATTATCCATTCCTAGACTAACCCTATTTATTAGAACAATTCAATTCTGTCGAAGTAGAAAGCTATGGTCAGTAGTCATTCATTCTCACTAAATCATGTTTATATTTGATCAGAATATAAAAAGCATTAAGAACAATTTAATTGAATAAAAACTAAATTGTCATTCACAATAAATAGAGTTTGACAGCAACATGGTTCAATTAGGGTTACAAAGAATCATCTCAGACCTAATCTCTATAAGATTTAGCTACTCATAATCGAGTTTACAAATAGCATAATCAATAATGAAATCAAAACATACATGAACTGCTCCTAGCCGTCTTTAGGTCTCAAAATCGCACTTTGATCTCTCCAATTCGTAACCATTGTTTTCAGAATAGTCTTCAGCTTAAATACGCAACATCTGCTCCTAAAATTGTAACACCCCGTTTTCCCAACAACATAAATATAAAAGTAAATCAGAGTTTAACACATAACGGGCATGCTACACTGCTTTTCAAAAATCCATAAATAGAATAAAGTACTATTTATTAAAATCAACTTTGATAAAATATCAGTTAAATGATTTAAAAATCATATAAAATACTTTAAATCAACTAAAAATAATTAAATAAAATAGGGGCGTTACAAAAATCGTGGCACGATTTAAGTAAATTGTGACACGTTTCTTCTGTAACAAACCACCCAAATTAGGGTTTCCATAATCGTGTCACGTTTTTGCCATCATGACACATTTTCACCAATGTCGAATGCATTTTTCTTGAAAGCTCCAAATCGTGACACATTTTTCAATAATCGTGACACGATCCCCTTTTTTCAGTTTCTTCAGTTTTTCTTGCTTTTCTTGCAGCTTAATCTTGCTTTTGAGTTCAAAAATATCATAAGAAGACTCTAAAAAGAGCGAATGACTGACTGTCATCAATAGGTCTTAGTTTAAACTAAAGTAAATTGTATCTAAATATTTGAACTTGATAGTCACTGTTAGGGTTTCAAGTTAAACTAAAGTAAATTATATCTAAATATTTGAACTTGATAGTCACGATTAGGGTTTTGATTTAAACTAAGGTCATTTATATTTAAATATTTGAACTTGATAGTCACCGTACGGGTTTTGAGTTAAACTAAACTAAAATATATGTAAATATTTGAACATTTTTTTTTACCAAAAGTAAAAATTTGAACTTGATAGTCAATGTTAGAGTTTAGAGTTAAACTAAGGTCAATTATATTTAAATATTTGAACTTGATAGTCACCGTTAGGGTTTTTAGTTACACTAAAGTAAATTATATCTAAATATTTGAACTTCAAGTCACCGTTAGGGTTTTGAGTTAAAATAACTTAAATTATAGGTCTTAGTTTAAACTAAAGTAAATTGTATCTAAATATTTGAACTTGATAGTCACGATTAGGGTTTTGATTTAAACTAAGGTCAATTATATCTTAATATTTGAACTTGACACTCATCCTAAGAGTTTTGAGTTAAACTAAGACCAATTTTAAATCTAACTCTGAACTTGATTGTCATAGTTAGGGTTTGGAATAGAATTAAATTAAAGTCAATTATATCTTAATATTTGAATTGATACTCATCATTGGGGTTTTGCGTTAAACTAGGATCAGTTTTAAACGTAACTCTGAACTTGATAGTCACCATTAGAATTTGGAATTAAATTAAAGTAAATTATATTTAAATATTTGAACTTGATACTCATCATTATGGTTTTGAGTTAAAATAAAGTCAATTATATCTAAATATTTGAAATTGATAGTCATCATTAAGGTTTGAAATTAAATTAATGTTAATTATATCTTTATATTTGAACTTGATAGTCACCATTAGGGGTTGATATTAAACTAAGACAAATTTTAAACCTAGCTCTTAGAGTTAAACTAAGGTATAGTTACCTCTTTATGATTTAGGTTAACACTTTTAGGATGGAGTAATGAACTTACGGTGGTTGCGCAAAACAAAAGTTGAATTCTAAAATTAGCTACTAGTGATTGAGACATTTTAATTGTATGGTAGTTAGTGTGTAGTTAATGATTTGTGTACGATAATGCATCCTAGTATTAGAATATGCATCACCAAATACTTAACATTCATTGCATGACATTACAACACGGTACTTTTTTTTTTTTTTGAAAGATACAATACAGTACTAATATGTTGGCTTTATCAATCTGTAACGGCTTTACATTTATTAAATACCTACCATTTTTCTTTTATCCAGGTTGAATACTGCTATATACACGATTATGTGCTTTATATTTATAACTTTATTATGTTTGACTCTTTCATTTTTTCTATGTATCATGTTTTAGGAAACTCTAGCCTGTCATTTCAGAAGTAGACAAAATCAATCTCCCTCTAGCCTTTCAAAATGAAATCGATCTCCCTCCACCATTTTATCAAAAAAATTGTGAGTATCAAATTCCCTCCTTTTGTCAAATTGAAAAAAAACTCCCTCCTATAGTCAGACTGAAAAAAATTTAAACACCAAACACTTTAATTTTTCAGAGTGTGATGAATAAACGTCAAGCAAATCCACAACTACCTGAAGGTTTGAGCAAGAAACTAGGGACCAAACTTGTTGATTATGTGGAATCTGCTTTCATCAAGATGCAGGTAGAAACTCTAATAACATTTGTGTAATTTCTTTTAGGGTCCTGCTAACCGGTGCCCTCGGGGCACAGGTTAAGCATACCATAAAAGGAAACTGTCACTACTACAGAAATGATATTTAACATCAGTGGAAATCAACTTTTCACATCGGGTCCCACCCGATGTCACTAAAGGTGATGTTGTATGTCTGTAATATTTCACATCGGGTATTAGACCGTTGTGATAAGTCGTTTCCCACATCGGGCAGATAATCACTGATTTGATATGGGAAAATTAAATATAATATAATAGATTTTCACATCTGTTGTACCACTTAAACTGATGTCAAATAATTTTATTTCACATCGGTTAATATATCCACCGTTGTGAAAAATACTGATAGTTTTTTGGAAAAACAACGCATACTTCCTGCAGTACCAAATCTGTTTCATAAATTAATTTCATTGAGAATAAAAATATGCATATTTAAGCAGTATATTTCGCCTGGCGAAAGTGCCCAGTAGCTGAAGCCATTTTTGAGTTTTGTGTACTTAGTCGTACGCACTGTTTGATTGATTCTTTTGGCTACAATAATTATTATATATGATTAATTTATTTTATCAAGAACATGAATGATTGTTGATTTATGTATAATTGCATTTAAACAAATTATACAAGTTGTTGAATTTCATTGTCCAAGGTTGTTGTGTCATAGTTGACCATGTTGATGAGTAACTCATATTCATATATGCATTGTTGTGTAGCAGTTGTTGTTGTCCATGTTGTCGTTGTTGTAGATGATGTTGTATGTTGATATATATAAGGTTGAGTCCATTGCATACTCATTCCAATTGTTGAGGGCTTATACCCTGTGAATGCTCGTTCATTCAAACACGTTAAAATGGTACCACATGCATGTGCATTGTTGCATTAGTCGTTGGGTCGTCGCATTGTTGTCGTTGTCGATTGAGTTGCCGTTGTTGTAGTTGTTGGTTGAATTTCCAATTGTCATTAAAGATGAAGAAATATGAATATTATTGTTGGATATATGTTGCATAATTATTTTATTGACTAAGTTGTTAAATATAATTGATGAATTATATATCTATTATTATTGTTTGTGAATCTCACCCTTCTGCTTGGAAATGTTGCCCTTCGTATGGGTAACTTGCAGGTGATCCATAGTAGTTGATGTTATTGCTGTTATGAGTGGACTTTGCTCACATGTGTCCTAGGGCTCTGATACGTAACTGGATGAGGATAATATGTCGTTGTATTTCATCATTTCTTATGTATCATTATGAACCTGTTGATGTTAGATTTAATCTTTAAAGATATTTTTGTTGAGGCCATGTGCCAAGGAATTATTGGAAGTTGTTTAATGTTGAAAAATATTTTTCGCTACGATGATTTGTTATGTTTTAACAAGGCTATTATGAATAAATAGTATTTTATTCTATTTATGGATTTTTGAAAAGCAATGTAACATTCCGTTTGTTGTTTTACTCTGATTATATTTAATATTTACGTTGTTGAGTTAACAGGATGTCACACTTGTATCAAGACTTTAGCTTCAAAATATAGTGCCGATTGGATGATACCATTTACAACTTCGAAATATGTGAGTTATGCATAATGTGTTTAGGTTGATTACTCAATTTATTTGAAATGTGTTCTGATACTTTTTCATGTCAAACAAGATATATATTCCCATTAAGGATGAATGCGAGCACTGGTATCTTATGGTTATTTCGATTAAAGAACGGATTGTATATCATCTAGACTCTTGTATACAATCAGAAAATTTCACAAACAAAAGGAAAATGATCTCAACCATGGTAAACATACCAATATCTTTTTTTTTTTTAAGGAAAACATACCAATATCTTATAATTACTCTTACACTTTTGATATATTATTTTGTACTAATATATAATTTGTACAACATTTTAGCTCAAATATACAATGTTTGAAAACACAACATTTTGAAACAACAATGTAGAGACTTTTTTTTTTTTTTTGAAGAAACAACAATGTAGAGACTTGATTCTCAATTCTAAACTATTATATCATCAAAGGTCAACGTTGCATACATATATATCGATTAAAGAAAAGGGCCACCTGTGTGCTGCTCCCTAAAACCATTAATCGCATACCCCTGCCTCAAATTCACATAAGGAAACAAAGACAAAAAACCAGCAAGAAGCAAGGCTGCTACTCCCCAATACCATGCCAGCACCTACGCCTTCTGTTGAAAGAAAACCAAAACTGACTGCCAAAACATCTGATGCGCCTCCAAACAAAAGAACAATCTCCACCAAAACAACAACTATTATCTCAAGATGCATTCATTTGGGTTCTAGCACCATTCATAGTACAAACAAGTAGGAAGCAATACACATTACTAAAACAACATTATAGAAATTTCATTGTCTTCTCAATTCTAAACTAGAATATGATTAGAGGTTCAACATCACAAAAATATCTAATACTACATAGGCTATGAAGATCATGAAACAACAACATACTCTCATCATACTTGAACCAATTTAATTACTTGAATCTGAAAAACAGAAGAATCAAGGTCAAAAACAAACCATAGTCAATAAACAATTGATAATTATAATAATTTTACCTGATCAGTGATAGCGACATTATTCATTCTTCATCTTCAATATAATCTTCATCACCGTCACCAATATCGGTTGATTCACTTTCATCTGCATGTCTTCCTAGATTCCTTAAACCTTGACAAGTCTGTTTATTATGTCCCAGAAGACCGCATGAACCACAATGAACCTTATGCCTTTTGTGTTTGCTTTGTTTTTTGGATTTACCTCTACCACCGCGACCTTTGGTATGGGCATGTACTGGGTTTTGCAAAAACCGGTCATGTCGTTCTTCCGGAATAACACTTTCCTCCGCTTCAAATCCATATTTTCTTTTAACACGCTCATAGTGATCGTTCAATAACTCTAGAGTTTCAGCGTAAGCATCAGGAAATTTACAAACAAAACTATTCACGTCCCTAAATCTTTGGTTTAGTGATTTATAACGGCAAACCGTCATTGAATCCCATCCATTAGATTGCCCTTGAGCTGAGTAGTTGACTAAATCCTTTGCATTTTGTGTCCATCTATCCAATATCAAACATGCAGGAAGTTCATCCATGTTCAAGTAAACCATAACATGAAGTATATGATCACAAGGGATTCCAATGGATTCCATCCTCAAGCAAGAGCATTTAATTTCCATAGTAGAAGGCCAGTAAGAAACATGCTATTCGAATCAAATTTGTTTAGCAATAATAACCCTTAAGAGTTTTGATGATAACAAAGTATTAAAAATTGTCAATTGCATACACTAATATTTGTTCTAGTGTACAGGATTATAGACAAAATTTGACATCTTAAATTGGTCTTGAAAGAACAAATAAAGAGCAAGTATATCAACAAAAAGGGAAGCTTTAAGCGTCTGAAGAAAACTGCTCCTGAAGTTTGAAATGCTCTTGAAGACAAAGTGCTTCTGAAGTGATGACGTCATCAGAAGCAAATTCATCAGAAGCTGTGTATCACCAGAAGCTGCAGTTCATCAGGAGATGGAACTTAAAGTTTTCAAAAGCTGTTTCAAGGACTCTAACTCACCTAGAAATCGCAGAAGACTGGAAAAATATGGCAACGACTATTCTGAAATGCATTGGATGCTTATTCTTCAAAGAGCGTTGACATAGTACGTTTGTACGACGTGTACAACCACTACTTCCACTACTCTGTTTTTGTCTCTGCTACAAGACAAGGATAACAGCTCTGTCTGCAACAATGTTTATTCACATTGGGAACACATTTGAAATTGATCCTATATAGGACAATAACCATATCAGGAAAAAGATCATTGGTGATAGATCAAAAGCTTCAAACGACTCGATTTTGAATGTGATGACATTTCAACGTCTCTTTCACACCTCTATATAAAGGAGTGTAGACTCAGAGTTACACAAGAACAATACTACGCATCAGCTAAGCTAAAACTCTGTTGAAATTGTTCTCCACTTCAAAGTTCACTTAGAATTTCTTAACAAAGCTTAAATCTTAGGAATTCTAGAGTCTTTAGAGTTTGTATCTGATTTGTATTGTGAACACCACTGATTGTATATCAAGTGTTCAACCTCAAACAATTTTCTTTGTAATTCCGTTTGAATTAAGAAGTCTCTTGCAGTTGTGCTTGAGCAATAGAAGTCTCTTGATTGTGTTTAGGAGCATAGGAAGTCTCTTGCAGTTGTGCTTGAGCAATTTGAAGTCTCTTACTAAGTTTAGTAGTGAGCATTTGTAATCAGATATTACATAGTGAACTCCCCTTGGAAGTGCAAGGGGGACAGGACTGACTTCCGGTTTGTGGAAGGAACCTGTATAAATTGTTTGTGTCCTTCTTCTCTCTTTCTCTCTGTTTTATCCGCTGCATTTAGTTCTGAACATCTCTTCAGAAGTAGAACTCCATCTGCATTTTTCAGTTAGGAGAAAAAGAAGAAAAAGCTAACACAATTCAACCCCCCCCCCCCCCCCCCCCCCCCCGTCTTGTGTTTTTCTCACCTTCAATTGGTATCTAGAGCCTTGGTCTGTTGTCAAACACTTAACAGTGTAACAGAGAAAGATCTGAGAAAAGCATGTCTGCTGAACCTGAATCCAGTACAACAAGAAGCAGTGTTATTCCATATTGTAACACCCCGTTTTCCCAACATAAAAATTTCATTTAATAATCAAAGTTATTCACGTAAACGGAATGCTACACTTCTTTTCATAAAATCATAAACTGAATAAATAACTATTTATCCTTTAAAATTCAATAACAAAATCTTTAATACTTCGCAGCGGAATTTATTCAATAACTAAAACCAGTCTTTGGCACTAAGGCCTCTTTACAATTATGTCATAAAAATCCATTCTAAAAACATAGTCATAATTCTTCAAAAACAATACGTAAGGAATAGAAAGCAATAACAAAGTTCTCATCCCGTTACGTATCAGAGCACCTAGAGACACTTGAGCCACCACTCCTACTAATCATTAATACCTGCAAGTTACTCATACGAAGAGCAACATTTTCAAGCAGAAGGGGTGAGATTTCACAAAACAATAATATCAAGCATATAATTCAATAATTATATTTAACAACATAAATAACTTCATCTATTAGTAATAATAATTCTTCATGTAATAATTCTTAATAGTTCAACCAACTTCTAATTATCATTTACTTCATATTCATCACATTATAAACATCATCATATAACACATAATAACCAAATCATAACCAACATAGATCATCACATCATAGTTCATATACAACATAACAACATCTTTAATTCGTAATAATACTTATTCATCAAACATCTCATTATCAATTCATGAATAAAAGACAACTTATCAATTTAACATAAACATCATCAAGTACACTTAACAACTCATAGATATCATCATCACTAATAACTTTAAAACAACACAATGTAATCAACATCTCACTATAATAATAATCATATATGACACAACATAATCATCGCTTAATAATAATAATCATATACAATACAACATAAATCATCATCTTATAACGACATGAACAACACATATTAATCATCTTAATTATATAATAACAACATATACATTATCTCGTCATAATATAATAATATAACAACAACAACATATTCATCATCTTATCAAAATATAATCAACACATACTAACACCATAATCAACATCATAAATCTTCAACATAAACATCTTAAACATAATCATCTTAAACAATATCATCTTAAACATCATAGCATCTTTGATAAACAATTACCAAGTAATCACAACATTCGATCATCATCAATAACATAACATAATATTCACTTAATAGTATTAATCATATATAGAACAACATATTCATCACTTAATAATAACACTTATATACATCACAACATATAGCATCATAATAACATCATATAATCAACATCGTAAACAACATCATAACATTATAATCAGTATCATATACAACATCATAACAACATAACAATATCATAATCAATATCTTAAACAACATAGCAACGTAACAATATCATAATCAATATCTTAAACAACGTAGCAACATAACAGTATCATAATCAACATGTTAAACAACATAGCAATATTTTAGTCAATATCATATAATTCACATCATAAACATCGTATAATCTTCATAGGTACTTCTTTAACAACACATGGGTAGAAGACAACTCGACAACTCATAGATGATAATTCATCGACAACTTAACAACTCATGGATGATAATTCATCAACAACGACTTTGACTCGATAAATGCGACAATGCAACTTAGACACTTATATGCATGTGGTACCAATCGTCATCATAAGTATTAATATACTTTAATCGTGCGGAGGACAAAGCTCCTAATCGTGCGGAGGACAAAGCTCCTAATCGTGGTGAGGACAAAGCTCAATGAATGCTAATGCATGGACTCTATCAACAAGACACCTTAATCAACTTATCACTTATACATCCAATAATTTGGAGTTCATCATCAACTTATTCATACTAATAATCGTGCGGAGGACAAAGCTCCTAATATAATTCAATAATATTTCGAATAATGCATTTAATCATTAAATCGCATTAAAAACAACTTAGCAGTTCATAACAGCAACAGAAACAGCACAAGTAATTCACAACATAACAATATTAATATGAAGTATCAACAACTTAAACATCATACATCTTTCACATAAGTCATATAAATATTTCACATAACCAACAACATCAACATAGGCGACACGTAAACATCTCAAGATATAACAATATCAAATGATAATCAACAACAACTCATGCAACTTAGTTTAACAACAATTGCAGCATAATCAATTCATATCAAGCTTAATAACAATTCATTTCAACATCTTGATCATTCAATAATATTTCAAGTAATGCATTTAATCATTAATTCACAGTATATAATATTCTCTCATTAATCATATCATCAAAGTAAATCATATTCATCACAACAACAAAATAGCATCAATCAATAATGATAATCATCATATATAACAATTACAAATGCACGTCATCAACATCTCAATCATTAAACATAATTCACGCAATATATATCTAATTATATAACATTATAAATATCATCAAATCATCTTAATCATTATCTAAGATCTAAGGACAGTTTCTACATCTTTTTAACAAGTTTCCACCGTTTATTCATTAATTCTACAATTTTAACCTACTTTTCAATTCTTCAAAAACTCATCCTACATCATGTTAAACCTAACCATTGATTCACATACTTAATAGAATTGCAAAGTTCGTCTCACCCTTACCTTAATTTGCAGAAATCGCAGCCCCTCTAGGTCTCTCCCTCTTCTCTTGACTTTTTCTCCCTTTTCTCCAAAAGCAGTCGTACGTACGTTATGTTTTTCTAAACTAGGTCTCTCCTATTTATATAAATCTTTAACCTACTTATTTTTCTCTTAAATCCAAATATTAATATTCTATTCTAATATATACATATATATAAAATATTTCTATAACAATAATAAATAACAAATATATCTCTATAACATATATATATTTCCATAACAAATCATTCATATTTCCATAGCAAATGACATATATTTCTACAACAAATCATACATATTTCTATAACAGATTATATATATTTCTACAACAAATCATACATATTTCTATGATAAATAACATTTATTTCTATAACAAATCATGTATATATTTCTATAACGAATCATATATATTTCTGAACCAAATAACATATATTATATTTCTAAATCAAATAACATATATATATATATTAATAAATATATAACATATATCATAACGAAATATCACTTATCAAAATAAATCATATAAATCACACAAATCATATAAGTATATTCTAAACTCATTTAAAATAATCAAATAATTTAGAGAGGGCGTTACACATATGACTATGGTAGCAATAAGAAATCTGACTATGGAAAAGTTCATAAGTTTAATGGAGATCCTGAAGAATTTTCCTGGTGGAAAACCAACTTCTACAATCATGTCATGGGTTTAGATGAAGAACTATGGGACATACTAGAAGATGGTATTGGTGACTTGGTTGTTGATGAAGAAGGAGCTGCCATTGATAGGAGAAAGCATACTCGATCCTGATCAAAAGAAACTCTACAAGAAGCTAAGCATCACATAATCAGAAGAGCACTTGTCAAAGCTATACCTAAAGCAGAGTATATGAAGATGAGTGACAAATCCACTGCTAGATCAATGTTTTCTTCTCTCTGTGCTAACTATGAAGGCAGTAAGAAAGTCAGAGAAGCAAAAGCTCTTATGCTTGTTCATTAGTATGAGTTGTTCAAAATGAAAGATGATGAAAGTATTGAGCAAATGTACTGAAGATTTCAGACTCTAGTTTCTGGACTTCAAATACTGAAGAAAAGTTATGTAGCTTCTGATCATGTGAGCAAGATACTTAGAAGCCTACCTGCTAGATGGAGACCAAAGGTGATTGCTATTGAGGAAGCTAAAGATTTAAACACTTTGAGTGTTGAAGATCTTGTCAGCTCTCTCAAAGTTCATGAGATAAGTCTCAATGAACATGAATCTTTCAAGAAAAGCAAATCCATTGCTTTACCATCAAAAGGAAAGTCTTCAAAAGCATTGAAGGTCGTGGAATCTGAAGAAGAATCTCCTGATGGGGATTCTGATGAGGATCCAACAGAAAAGATGGCAATGCTCTCAAACAAACTGGAGTATCTGGCGAAGAAAAATAGAAAGTTTTTGATGAAGAAGAATGGCTACAAGAACTTCAAAAAGGAAGATCAGAAGGGATGCTTCAACTGCAAGAAGTCTGGTCACTTCATTGCAGACTATCCTGATCTTCAGAAGGAAAAATCCAAGGATAAGTCAAAGAAATTTAGCTTCAATACAAGAAAGTTCAGGAAGCAGATTAAGAAAAGTCTGATGGCAACATGGGAGGATTTAGATAGTGAATCAGACTCTCAAGAGGAGGATTCTGAAGAAGATGCTAAGTAGCAGTTGGACTAGTGGCTACAGTGACTTCAGAAGCAGATATTGACTCAGATTCTGAAGATGAAAATGAGGTATATTCTAAATTTCCTAGAGAAGAATTAATTGAGTCTCTTAAAGAACTTCTTACACACTTTGAATACAAAACCAATGAGTTGAAAGATTTAAAAGAAAAATATGTTGCTTTGATGAAGCAACAAGAATCAACTCTGTTGGATCTGAAGGCTTCTGAAGAAGGGTTTAAAGGGTTTGACTTCATCTGTAGAACTTATGAAGAAAAACTCAAGCACCTTTGTCAAAAGCTACAAGAAAAGTGTAGTGGAAAATCTTTAAGCAAATAGGAAATTGCTCTTGAAGAATATATCATATCTGGTATTCATAGGAGCAAAGTTGTTTCTATGATATACAACATTTACAGAAACAGTGACAAAGGGATTGGTTTCTCAGAAGGGAAACCTAATGAAATCAGTCTCAAAGCTTGCTGTGAGTGTATAAAGGAAGGCTTGAAAACCACCTTTGTTTCTGAGAATGCTGCTAAGTCAGAACTGGAAGCTTCTAGTTCTAAGGTTGTGATTAATTCAAAGCCAAAGAGCTCTAAGCCTAAGGCAATGACAGCTTCTGAATCAAAGATTCCAAAGATTAAGCTTCCGAAAAGATCAGAACCTATTCCTAAGGATCTAATGGAACCAGAAGCTGGCATCTTAAAATCTGGGGTTCAGAAGAAGAAAGCAGTTGATGCAACTAAGAGTTCAGAACCTAAAGGTATTAAACCTAAGGCAATGAACAATCAGAAGCAGTCAAACTCACAGAGCAAAGCACAAGGTGTGAAGAGTAAAACTTCCAGAACTAACCCAAAGGATCCATAAAACAATGGGTACCTAAATCTGAACATGTCCATACTGGAGATATGTCTAAGAGCAAAGGTAAAGCAAAAATCATGATACCTAGACAGCGGTTGCTCAAGGCACATGACAGGAGAGAAATCTATGTTCCTCACCCTTATAATGAAAGAAGGAGGCAATGTGAAATTTGGTGGCAGCCAACCTGGAAAGATCATTGGTACAAGAACTATTGGTAACTCCTCTACTTTAATTAATAATGTGTGGCTGGTAGATGGTCTTGAACATAACCTGTTAAGTATCAGTCAATTCTGTGATAATGGTTATGATGTAATGTTTGATAAGACCATCTGCACTATAATAAAAAAGGATGACAAATCCATAATATTCAATGGAAAGAGAGTTGGGAATGTCTATAAAATCAATTTTTCTGAACTGGCTGATCAGAAGGTAGTTTGTCTTCTGTCAGTGAATGATAAGAAATGGATGTGGCACAGAAGGTTGGGACATGCTAACTGGAGGTTAATTTCTAAGCTTAGTAAGTTACAACTGGTTAAAGGCCTACCCAACATTAACTATCATCCAGATGCACTTTGTGGTGCATGCTAGAAAGGGAAAATTGTGAAATCCTCTTTTAAAACTAAAGACATTGTCTCAACCTCCAGACCCTTAGAATTGCTTCATATTGATTTATTTGGACCAGTTAACACTGCATCCTTATATGGAAGTAAATATGGGTTAGTCATTGTTGATGATTACAGCAGATGGACTTGGGTAAAATTCCTAAAAAGTAAGGATTGTGTATGGTCAGCACTCAAATACAATCTGAAAAAGAAATGAAAATCTTGAAAGTCAGAAGTGATCATGGTGGTGAATTTGAAAATGAGCCATTTGAACTTTTTTGTGAAAAACATGGAATTGTCCATGAATTCTCTTCTCCTAGAACTCCACAACAAAATGGGGTTGTAGAGAGAAAGAATAGAACTTTACAAGAAATGGCTAGAACCATGATTCATGAAAACAATTTGGCTAAACATTTCTGGGCAGAAGCTGTGAATACAGCATGTTATGTTCAGAATAGAATCTATATCAGACCTATTTTGGAGAAAACAACATATGAACTCTTTAAGGGAAGAAGACCCAATATCTCTTATTTTCATCAATTTGGATGTACTTGTTACATTCTAAATAACAAGCTCTACCTAAAGAAATTTGATGCCAAGGCCCAAAGAGGAATCTTTCTAGGTTACTCTCAAAGGTCAAAGGCATACAGAGTGTACAATTCAGAGACACTCTGTGTTGAAGAATCAATGCACGTTAAATTTGATGACAAAGAGCCTGGAAGTGAAACTCCAGAGCAAGATGAAAATTTTGTAGATTTACAGATCACTGAGGATACTTCAGAATCTGATCAGAAAGATGAATTTGAAGAAAGTCCAGAAGATCAACCCACATCAGAAGCTGAACCAACCTCAGAAGCACAAAATGAAAATGCTTCTGAAGACATTCAAGATAACTCTCAGCATGTAGCTCAATCCAAATTCAAGCACAAGTATTCACATCTTGAGGAGCTAATCATTGAAAACAAAGACAGTCATAGAAGAATAAGATCATATTTCAGACAAGAAGAGTCTATGATAGGATTGCTGTCAATAATTGAACCTAAAATAGTTGATGAAGCTCTCTTATATGATGGATGGATACTAGCTATGTAAGAAGAGCTAAATCAGTTTCAAAGAAATGATGTGTGGGATCTGGTACCCAAACCTCAGCAGAAGAACATTATTGGAACAAAATGGGTATTCAGAAATAAGTTGAATGAACAAGGTGAAGTAACCAGAAACAAAGCCAGACTTGTTGCACAAGGCTACAGTTAACAATAAGGCATTGATTATACTGAAACATTTGCTCCAGTTGCAAGATTGGAAGCAATCAGGTTACTTCTATCCTATGCAGTTAATCATGGCATAATATTATATCAAATGGATGTCAAGAGTGCATTTCTTAATGGTGTCATTGAAGAAGAAGTGTATGTCAAGCAACCTCCTGGTTTTGAGGATCTTAAGCATCCTGACCATGTTTACAAACTTAAGAAATCATTATATGGCTTGAAACAAGCTCCCAGAGCTTGGTATGATAAACTAAGTAATTTCTTAATCAAAAATGATTTTAAGAGAGGTCAAGTTGACACAACAATCTTCAGAAGGACTCTTAAGAAAGACATTCTAATTATGCAGATATATGTTGATGATATAATATTTGGTTCTACTAATGCATCTCTTTGCAAGGAATTCTCTAAGTTAATGCAGGATGAATTTGAAATGAGCATGATGGGAGAATTAAAGTTCTTTCTTGGAATTCAAATTAATCAAAGCAAAGATGGAGTATATGTTCATCAAGCAAAATACACTAAGGAGCTTCTGAAGAAGTTCAAGCTAGAAAATTGTAAAGTGAACACTCCAATGCATCCAACCTGCACCTTAAGCAAAGAAGATACTGGAACAAAAGTAGACCAGAAGCTGTATAGAGGTATGATTGGTTCTTTGTTGTACCTCACTGCATCTAGACCAGATATTTTATTCAGTGTATGCTTGTGTGCAAGATTTCAGTCAGATCCTAGAGAATCTCATTTAACTGCTGTTAAGAGAATCTTTAGATATCTGAAGGGAACAACTATTCTTAGACTCCTCTATAGGAAATCCTGAGATTATCAGCTGGTTGGATTCTGTGATGTTGATTATGCTGGTGATAGGATTGAAAGAAAATCAACCAGTGGAAACTGTCAGTTCCTGGGAGAAAATCTGATATCCTGGGCTAGCAAAAGACAAGCAACTATTGCTATGTCTACAGCAGAAGCAGAATACATCTTAGCTGCAAGTTGTTGTACACAACTACATTGGATGAAACATCAGTTGGAAGACTATCAGATAAATGCTAACAGTATTTCCATTTATTGTTATAATACTGCTGCTATTTGTTTGTCAAAGAATCCAATTTTGCATTCAAGAGCCAAGCATATTGAAATCAAACACCACTTTATTATAGACTATGTTCAAAAAGGAATTTTAGATATACAATTCATTGATACTGAACATTAATGGGCTGATATATTCACTAAACCTTTAACTGTGGAAAAATTTGATTTTATAAGGAAAAATTTGAACATGCACTATGTGTCTGATTAAATTTGCTTGCTCCTAAACAAGAAGTTTGGTTTTGAAGTCTGTTCAGAAGCTATGATCCATCAGAAGCTCTTAACTGAGATTCTAAGGAAAATGTGCTTCTGAAGATGACGTCAGTACTAAAACTTCACAAGCTGTATTCCTTGCTTCTGAATAGCAATGTTAGTGGAAACGTTGGAAGTTACTCTTCAGTAACACCTGTCCCACTAACTAAGCAGTTTGTCTGAAACGCCTCTGACGTGGCTTATTTGTATAGGTGTATGACTTTAGCGGGCAATGATGATTTCAAAAGCTTTAACGTACTTTCACACGCCCCCAATTTGTCATTAATGTTGTGTTTGTTTGTCCCCTTTCTTAATTGCAAACGTTTTATTCAAAACACTTTGACAAAACACACACTACTCACTTCACAACCTACACTTACGTATTCTCACCTTCTATTGTATTCTCAAATTGTTCTTTGCGAAGTAAGCGCAATTCTCACCTCAAAACCTAGAAACCCCAAAATTCATCTTCATCACATAATGGCATCATCAAGCTCTGCTCCTGCATCATCATCAAACACGCAACAACCAGAAGCACCAACATATGAGATTAAAGGAAGAACTATGTCCTTAGAAGAATGGGATCTGAAGGTTCAAACAGAGAACCCCGTAGATTTCAAATCTCTAGCCTTCCATGGCCGTGACATCAGCAAGTACTACGAAGCACAAGGCTTAGTAGAATACTTCAAGTTTCTGAATGGACCAACTTATCAGACATTAGTTCGTCACTTCTGGGTAAGGGCGAGCATCTATGACAGAGCTGCAGCCAAGCTTGAAGAAGATGAGAAAGTTCTGCTTTATCCAGAATTAGAAGGGAAAACAATAGAGGAAATGGATTTGGAACCCTTTGTGCAAACATAGATTAGGTCTAGCATCATGGGGATTCCAATCTATATATCTAAACAAGTAATTGCCTAAGTGCTCATAAGGCCAGCACATGGAACATACAAGGTGGAATTCAAAATGCCAAGCAAAGCCCATGGAATGAGATTGTTAATCAAACAATCTTCAACAGCAATGTCAAAGGGGTCTTCTCTGAGTTAGATGGAGAAAAGAGAATGCTGTTGAAGATTCAGAATGCAAACCTGTTACCAAAAGGTGGTAGCAGTGATCAACCCTCCCTAGAGCACAAGATATTCCTTCATCTGTTCATCAGAAGGGAATATGCAAATGTGCCTAAGTATATGTTCAAGCACATGACTCAACAGCTGAGAGAGAGTCAAATCAACAAAAGATGATGGGTACCTAATGGAAGACTTCTTTCTGAGATCTTTCATCAAGGAGGAATTCTTCAAGCACTCAACAATGTTAATGCTTTCACAGACATCCAGCTTGGAATAGAAACAGGGAAGATCTTCAATGGTGCAACCCTGAGGCATATGCAGATCATTGGGAAAGATGATTATAAGAAGCTGAGCACAGACATGCAAGAGTCTGATGCAGTATCAGCATTGATGAAGGACTTCCCACCAATCTGCAAACAGGACGCTTTAGAAGTTCAGATGCATTTCATCAAAGAGCATTTTGCTCCAACTGGCACTAAGATCAGTCTGAGAGAAGTTCCAGAAGAAATGTATGGAGGTGCACTGCCTGTGGCCAAGAGCAGGAAGACCAAGAGGAAACCTCTCGGCAAAGAAGAATACTTAGAGGAAGGTTCTAAGCAACCCTCTAAGAAGTTCAAGAAGGAAAAGAAGAGGAAGGCTTTTGAACTGTTGGATGCTTCTAAACTGCCAACAATTCAAGAAGAAGCCCAGAATCTCAATGCTGAGGAGATTCTGGAAAAGAGGACTAGAAGGAGCAAAGATGCTACATCTTCACAAACTGCTTCTGATAAGCTTGCAGTTCCCAAGAAGAAGAGGAAGCATGCTATCAGAAAGCTAAGACAAGCAGCTGCTGCATCTGAGGAAGAGGAAGATGTGACAGCAACTAAGCTGGTCACAAGGGAAATGAGGCACAAGCAAGCTGAAGACACTGCTGCGCTTTAGAGGGCTGCAGAGTTAGCTCAGCAGGTCAACCTTCCTGTAACCAGCTTTGCAAGGGAAGACATTGCTGAAGTTGCTGAACAAGTCTTGGAAGCTACTGAAGGAGTCCAGGATTGGGTAGCTTCTGAAGCAGAACAACTTATGAATTCTGTTGCAGTCTCCTCAGAAGCAACTCTCTCAGATAGTCATCAAGGTAATACCTCTGTTCCTCACACTGACAATGTAATAGAGGTAGAATCAGACTCAACCCCCTCTATCTCTTTAGAATCACCATCTTCATCATCATCCTTAGACTTAGACAACATTCCTCTAGGAGAAATGTATCCTACTCTAAGCAAAAACCCTCCACCATCCTCCAAAACCCACAAAAAGCCAACCTCAAACACTAGTACCTATGAACCTTTGGTTCCTGGACCCTTTGAAAGGATAAACAAACTAGCACAAAGGAGGATGAAAATGTGTGATCATTTACTTCCTGACCATCCTTTTCAACCAGCCTTCATGAAACCAATAAATATGATTCAACCTGAAACCAACCCAGAACCACAAAGAGCCTCTAAGGTAGCTTCAGAAGAAGTTACTTCAGAAGACCCACAACAACAACAACAACAACATCAAAGTAAAACCATCTCTGAGCAAACTGTTCCTGAACACATTGTTCCTGAACATCCATAAATTCAACTAGAAACCCACACTCAAACAACCTCAGAACAAGTTGATCTTAAACCACTTGTATCTGAACAACAACCACCTACATCACCAATTATCAACCAACCAGAACCTGAATCAGATCCTATGATCACATCAGATGCCTCTGATGTTGAGGAAAAGCTTAACAACTCTTCTTCTAATGTAATCATGGAGTCTGTTTCTAACCAAACTCAAACTACTGAAACTCCAATCCCTACAAACAGCCAACCTTCAACTTCATCGGCCATTGAACCTATAGCCCTAACCAGAAAACCTAAAATTCCTTCTCCACCAACCATCTTCCTTGAATCTACCTTACTATCAGATGTTTGTGAGAACATATATAAGGAAATGACTATGCTGATCAAGGACAGGGAAGAGCTGATTCATAAGGACAACTATGAACAACATTGGAATAGATTGAAGGAAAGGGAGACTTTGTCATGTCTGCCCTACAGAAGACATGTGTTGAAGCTCAGAATGAAGCTCAACTGAAGTTCCAGAACTGACTCAAAGGAATTGACCAGGATCTGAAGAAGGTCAAGGTGTTGAGAACCTGGGTGCAGTCTCCTCCATGCTTAAGAGGAAGAAATCCAACAGATTTCATTCCAGAAGGAGTGCATCCAAGGGATTTGGATTTAACCTTCCTACGGAAGATACTCCTCAAGTCTGCTTCTACTGAAATGGAGTTGCTGCAAAGGAATGCAGAACTTGAGAAGGAGAACAAAGCATTAAGAAAGGAAGTGTTAGATCATAAGCTACTTTTGGTTAAATATCAGATGTCAACAGATGCTAAGCTGGAAGAAGCAAGGGTTAGAGAAGAAAATTTACTGAAGAAGTATGAAGAATTCAGTAAAGAGATGAATCAAAAGGCAGAAAGACAGGAGAAGATGATGCAACAAATGATGGAGATGATCCAAAAACAAGCCCAACCTTAGTAGCACACCTATTTAAGATTGTTTAGATTTAATTCATTATGTTGTTTCTAAACTTTTCATGTTTTTATGTTTACTCTGAATGCTTCTGACTTTGTATTCTTCTAATCTTGTCAATTAACTCTGATATTTATGCATGTTTACTACTTCTGAAGTCATTTATTCACTATGATAATTACACATGTTCTATATTGCTTCTGAATGTAGTTATTTACAGAATTTCTCACTAATTCTCTCATCTCTTTCTTTTTGTCTTTATGTTTTTACACTTTTTATTGATGACAAAAGGGGGAGTAGTTGTATAGTATTTATAGGCTCTGAGCCCCATTAATTTAATTCTAACCAAGTTAAATTAATAGGACCTTCTTCTGAACTCTTAGTCTTTTTAAAGTGAGATTATTCTGAGTGTTATTTCGAATTTAATGATGAATTTAATTAACATGAATAGAACTCAGGGGGAGCTTACAAACCTCACCTTAAAGTACTATTGGACTCAGGGGGAGCTTACAAACCTCATACCCTAATAGTCAAAGTGTTAATTAGATTAACAACAATTGAACATTTTAAATACTATTATTTGTCATCATCAAAAAGGGGGAGATTGTTGGAACAAAATTTATTTAGCAATAATAACCCTTAAGAGTTTTGATGATAACAAAGTATTAAAAATTGTCAATTGGATACGTTAATATTTGTTCAAGTGTACAGGACTATAGACAAAATTTGACATCTTAAATTGGTCTTGAAAGAACAAATAAAAAGCAAGTATATCAACAAAAAGGGAAGCTTTAAGCGTCTGAAGAAAACTGCTCCTGAAGTTTGAAATGCTCTTGAAGACAAAGTGCTTCTGAAATGATGACGTCATCAGAAGCAAGTTCATCAGAAGTTGTGTATCACCAGAAGTTGCAGTTCATCAGGAGATGGAACTTAAAGTTTTCAAAAGTTGTTTCAAGGAATCTAACTCACCTAGAAATTACAGAAGACTGGAAAAATATGGCAACAGCTATTCTGAAATGCATTGGATGCTTATTCTTCAAAGAGTGTTGACATAGTACGTTTGTACGAAGTGTACAACCACTAGTTCCACTACTCTGTTTTTGTCTCTGCTACAAGACAAGGATAACAGCTCTGCCTGCAACAATGTTTATTCACATTGGGAACGCATTTGAAATTGATCCTTCATAGGACAATAACCATATCAGGCAAAAGATCATTGGTGATAGATCAAAAGCTTCAAACGACTCTATTTTGAATGTGATGACATTTCAACGTCTCTTTCACACCTCTATATAAAGGAGTGAAGACTCAGAGTTACACAAGAACAATACTACGCATCAGCTTAGCTAAAACTCTGTTGAAATGGTTCTTCACTTCAAAGTTCACTTAGAATTTCTTAACAAAGATTAAATCTTAGGATTTCTAAAGTCTTTAGAGTTTGTATCTGATTTGTATTGTGAACACCATTGATCGTATATCAAGTGTTCAACCTCAAACAATTTTCTTTGTAATTCTGTTTGAATTAAGAAGTCTCTTGCAGTTGTGCTTGAGCAATAGAAGTCTCTTGATTGTGTTCAGGAGCATAGGAAGTCTCTTGCAGTTGTGCTTGAGCAATTTGAAGTCTCTTACTAAGTTTAGTAGTGAGCATTTGTAATCAGATATTACATAGTGAACTCCCCTTGAAAGTGCAAGGGGACATGACTGACTTCCGGTTTGTGGAAGGAACCTGTATAAATTACTTGTGTCCTTCTTCTCTCTTTCTCTCTGTTTTATCCGCTGTATTTAGTTCTGAACATCTCTTCAGAAGTAGAACTCGATCTGCTTCTGAACTGCATTTTTCAGTTAGGAGAAAAAGAAGAAAAAGCTAACACAATTCAACCCCTCCCCCCCCCCCCCCCCCCCCCCCCCCTTCCCTCTTGTGTTTTTCTCACCTTCACATGCCACTCACACCAAGATCTTCTATATTTAGTAACATTATAAAAAAAACATGCAGTTTGTTTACAACTAATTACCTTCACAGTAGACGACCTTTGCAGAATAGAACAAAAAAGGAAGAATACATTTTTGGGGTACAATTTTGATGCCGATTTCTCCAATTCGTGAAATTCTGTTCCAACACACGATCACCATGCATTGAAGAAAAATCAGCTTCAAGCTCCTTGAACCTTAAGTACTCTAGGCACTGATTGAAATGTTGTAAGAACTCAGCCAAATTATTGCGATTGTTTACAATTGTGCCTATTTTAGCATGTAATCCTTCACAGCGGGACGTTGTTCTAAATCCACCAAAAAACTTGCCACGTATATGTGTTGTCGACCACATATCCTTCTTTTTGTACAAATCTAAAAACCAAACATTATCCTGAACGCCACACTCTAATACCATTTCATTCCATTTTCTTTCAAAATCAACAATCTAACAATCAACCAGCATACATTTCTTAAACAACGACGTAAACCGTGGATTCTTAACATTGCTAGTAGCACTCCTTATAAGGTGCCACGCACACAATCTATGATGAGTTGAAGGAAAGACTTTTCCAATAGCCTTCCTCATTGACAGATCCCCATCAGTTATCACGGAGACCAGCATCTTCCCTTTCATTGCTTCTAAGAATGTTTCAAGCAACCATACATATGTTTCTTCAATCTCATTCGCAACAATGGCAGTAGAAAATACTGTAGTTTGGTTGTGATGATTTACTCCAGAAAAGACAACAACCGGACACAAATAACGATTCTTCTTATATGTTGCATCAAAAGCCAATACATCACCAAATAACTTATAGTCAATTTGAATTCTACCATCGCACCAGAATAAATGTTCCAATCGTCCTTCTTTATCAACTGTGTGTTTCAAGAACAATGTTGGATCACCAGACTTCAAGGAACGTAAATATGACAATGCAGCTCTTGAATCATTCCCTTTATTGCGTCTTTCTTTGTCAACTTCATTGTACATGTCTTGAACCGAAAATGTAACATGTTGAAAGCCTCCAGATTGACTAGCAAAAGAACCAAATATTTGAGAAGTTCTAATGCCAGACTTTCTAAAACTATTCATCAGAAGTATGTCGTCATCATCCATACCCCTATGGCCAGACTTTCTAAATTCTTGTTCAACAAAACTGTGGTTGTGCTCATTGTTAATATACCTAATATACCAATGTTGAGTATGCTTATCAATGTGCACAACACAGTTGTTAGCCAATATTTATAAAAGGGTATCATTTAATGTGGTCAAAAGAGTTGACCTTATGAAAAAGACTTGATCTTGCATTTCTATCGAAGTTGCGCTCCTTGGTAGAGAATCGAAGACGCGCGCCTCTGTTCGATGACCGAGGGGATTTCGAAGGCAGTTACTTTTACGGATAAGGTCAAGTGTTCAAATGGCTATATTCGATATTCAAATCGTATGGCTAGGATTAGGTAGTTTTTCTGCAGTTATAGTTTTTTCAAACTAGGTATTTATTCCCTATTTGTATAAATAGTAGTTTTTCTTAGGAAAAACTGTTCACAATTCAATCATACTAAAAACTTACGCTCAAACTATCCGTATGGAAGCGATAAACGAGTCACAAGTTGCAATGTATGAATATGTGTACCAACTTACATTCAGTCAATGCAATTTCAATACATTTCTTTAAATGCCTTTGCAATTTACTTGTTTATTTTGAGTAATTTATCTACTTTCATTTGCATCATACTTCGATTGGATTCAACTGGGTTGGATTCGATTGCCTTTTATTTATTCTTGCTTTTATCAAAGTTCTTCAAGAACAAATATCACATTTCTAAAAAGATAAATAAAGCAAAATATGCTCTTAAGATTTACTGGTTGATCTTGCAAGTAAACATCTTGAAACCAGTGATTGTTTACCAAATTTTAGTGTAAACAACAGTTCGCCTCACATCCACATCGTGTGTCCGCCCTAGCTTCATGCATACGAATTTTGTTATTATTAAACCTATCTACTCTAAACTCTTCTCTGTAGCAAACAAAATTATGTTGGACAACTTCATTTAATTTGTTCCTCCTAACCTTGCTTTTACGGGCAGAAAATCCATGCATTCTAGCATACCAATTGTAGAATGTAAATGCAACTTCTAGATTTGGAAATTGATAGTTCTTCATATCATCTTCAGTTAACATCTTGAAATTAATGTCACCCATATCTTCTAAACCATTTACATAAATCCCTGAAGTTCCTTCGCATCCGTTGTCCAAACCACGATGTCCATTACTTCCTTTGCATACGTTGTCATTTTTCATGAATCCTGGTCGGATTCCACAATTGAATCTCTGCAACAATAATTTTCTTTTGTCGTATACATGTTTGAAATGAGACTTTAACTATAAAATCAGTTCAAATCTCATACGCAACAACATACCTGATGTGCACTTCCACTATTGCTCATATAATGTTCTCTAGAATTGGCATTGGTATCCATTCCAACATACAACAACAACTAAGTTTAAACTGCAAAAGTAAATAGGATATGTCAAAAAAAGTAAACTACAAAGATTAAAAAAATGGATGAAGGAAAAAAACTATGGGAGGGCAGAAAACACGTGTTAGCTTGAAAGAATCCCAAACGATTTACCTGTCAATAAGTAGCAGTCTCAAAAACATCAAACAAAAAACAACAAAGGTACAACAATGTAGAAACCCATACAATGTATCTAAGGTACAACAATGGGAAATTCTTCAATAACGAATTTAATTCTAATCTTTTCAATGATACACTAACTATCGTAATTCCTAATTGCAAATTAAGCACCGATCACTATCAATATTTCCAACAAACAAATAAAAATTTGAGAACAAGTATGTAATACAATAGTCATTGGCGGAGCCATGTAGTGGCCAGGGGGTTCAACTGCACCTTCTCAACTATTCAAATTTACACCTATCTTACTATGTTTTTATTGTCTTGAACCCCCTCAAAATTAAGCCTTGCACCATATTGCATCGACTCTCTCCTCTCTCACTAGGAAAAAGTTGGCAAAGTTGTGTCTGTGCACATACTGTGACAGTAATGCAATGCAGACTGTCCAAAGTCTAAGTCAAAGTAGAAAATATCATTTTATATTATAAATTGATGATGGATTAGATTGGAATCAAATCAAAATACATGGGAATTGGATCTGGCTATAATAATGAACATGAATACATGATATCTATGGTTTCAAGGTCTATCTATCTATCTATCTATCTATCTATATATATATATATATGGTGACAACTAGGGTACCTATGGAAGAATGGTGGGTAATTTACCCCAACCAATACACATTAGCCACATAAGCACATTTTTAAGTGGTATCCATGAACTATCTTGACCCCACCAACAAATTGCTCATTTTCATTGGTTGGTGGGTAAATTACCCACCATACTTCAAAGGTAATCTAGAAAAAACTATATATATATATATATAGTAATTCAAGGTCTATATATTTGTAACGTATAACTGTGTAGGATTTTTTTTTTAAGAGAAAATGTATATGATATTTAGCATTGCGTTTTCAAATTTTAATTGATAAAATATTCTATAATGAAAAAAAATGTAATAGGTAGTAATTTTTCTTAAAACCTCAACTATAAATAACAAGATCTAAGGACCAAATGGAAAAAAATGTAAATAAAATAAAAAAATTACAACAGATCTAACGACCAAATTGATTACCTCTCCAGTTCACTCTCCAACAATGTCTTCAACGACACTTTCCCTTTCGAGCTTTGTCTTCTTAAGAACCTCAACTGATCACGGGTTCACCGAGTTGTTGAATTTGATAAGTTGGAAAACCTTGCTGCCTGCCAAATTGTGCCAATCACCAAAAGAGACATTAGAGGTAGATCACAGAAGTTGCATAAAACTATGTGACGGGGAACCATGAGATTCTAAGCGTATCTGATGAAAAACTAAGTTTCCCAATCTACCAAATCCTACACACCACCAACAAACTTGAACTGAACTACAAGAAGTTTGTAAGTACCACTTCCAGGAATTTCTAACGGAACAAGCATATCAACAGCAGAAATATATAAGCTCAATAAATATTAAAAACACATACAACAAGAATGTTCACATACAATAAGTTGTATGTAAACAACTCTTTATAGGCAATAGAAATCAACAATGTAAAATAGTAGATAAACTTAACGGGCTCACTAACTCGCTATTTTCCAACTGTATATCGCAATATATGATATCTTTATCAAAACTTACTGGCAATCCTAGACAATGTCGCATGCACAAAAACAAAACTAGTTTCCAGCAAGTGTGAATTCACAGCTAACCAAATCAATTGCGACTTTTAGAGTAATAACTTTAAATTGTTTCAGGATGATTGACGAACCAAGGTAATTGTTTTAGGATGGAATAATTTTGATCTATAAGTTTATGAGTTGAATAGAGGGGTGTGGGTGGTAAAGATTAAGATTATGTAGAAGAAGTGGCCATGAGATTGGGCGATCAACAGAGAGAGAGAGAGAGGAAGGAAGAAAACAGCAACGGACACAGAAAGAGGGGAGAACGCTTCTTCACTTGGGATTTTAGGCTTCCATTAATCACATGTACCACACATAAATTTATTATTGTTTTTTTCTATGTGAGACCATGAAGCAAAATAAATTGAAACAGGCTGTAGAAGGTAAAAACGCAGAGAGCACAGGTGCACCACTTTTTTAGGGGACTATAGTAGGGGCTGCCCATAAAGAAATAAATAAATAAATTGGAATTGATATGTTGTTGAAATCCAGGAGAAGAAAGACTAAAGAAGAAGAGAATTGTTGTTGACACATTTGGTTTGGCTGAGACACACGAGTAATTTACCTAAATGTCCTTCGACAATTAACTGCCGAAGTTTTAGAAAACCGACGGCAGTTAACGACCGAGGATTTCCTCGGCAGTTAACTGCCGATGCGAACTGAACATAAACAGAAGCAGAAACTCAGTTTTCTGAGTATTGTTCAATTTCTCAAAAGCTTTCCAAAACCAACCAACTTCTCCAATTTCGTTTTTTGAGCAAAATCAAGATCATCATCTCCATTTAATCACAAGTAAGTATCTTGACTCATTTTTAATCATAATGTTAGTTTGTGTAGGTTTTTTGTTTTTTAAAAAATGGTAGTTTTCATGTGGTTAGGGTTGATGTAGGAATTGAATTTTTGATGATTGCATGTAGTTTATAATTGAATGTAGTGGCTTTAATTGATGATTGAATGATGTTAGAGTATAATGTGGTTTTGAATGGTGGCAAAAGATCACATTTTGAGTATGTTTGATACTTTGCACACAAAGTGTTTGATAAAATGCCTCAATGACAATTTTATTGATTATTTAGTTAGTTTAGGTTATGGATATGATGTTGATTGTAATTCGAAAAAGTGTATATTGAATTAGGTTGAATATGGTTTTGATTTTTCAATGAAGATGAATGTTTATGTTTAGTTTAGGTTATGCTTAGGTTGAATGTGCATGATAATGCATTTGATTATTTATGTTTGAATGTGAATGATAGTGTGTATGATAATGTTTAAGTTCAATGTGTTTATTTGATAAAGTGGTTGCGATGACTTAGAGCCACCGGAGGGAGAGGCAAAGTGGCCACATCCCAAAGAGGGGTAGAGGTCTGAGGGTGGATGGTTCAGGGAGTTCACAGGAGGCTTCTCATGCTACACAACCTGAAGAGTCGCAGGTGGTTAATCCGAGCCATCAGGTGGAGTACCTGAATTATCAGGATCGGGTACACCACGATGTTACAGATGGTGGGTATGACCAGGATCATATACCACAACAGCAGCAAAATATAGCAGATGATGATGACATTGCAGCAGCTGCTGCCCCGGAGGTGTTACCTGTGGACCCTCCCTTTCCTGGAGGACCGGCAGACCTATCTTTGTTGCACTCTTATTCCAATCATGTGGCGTTGCCGCTTTGGTATAATTCAGATAACGTAAGTGTAATTTTTTTAAATGCTTTTTCTTTATGTTTAATTATTTTCTTTATATGTGTGTTTGTTTAATTATTATATCCACTTTTATATGTGTTTTTTTTAAATGCTTTTTCTTTATGTTTAATTATTTTCTTTATATGTGTGTTTGTTTAATTATTATATCCACTTTTAAATGTGTTTTTTTTAATTCTTTTCTTTATGTTTAATTGTTTTCTTTATATGTGTGTTTGTTTAAGTATTATATCCACTTTTATATGTGTTTTTTTTTTTAATTCTTTTCTTTATGTTTAATTATTTTCTTTATACGTGTGTTTCTTTAATTATTATATCCACTTTTATATGTGTTTTTTTTTTAATTCTTTTCTTTATGTTTAATTATTTTCTTTATATGTGTGTTTGTTTAAACTATGTTTATTTTTCTATTATTTCAGGTTCGTAAGCTCCGTGTGGTAAAACCGATTAATCATGAGGCTAAGATCTTGAGTCTCGGACGCCCAAACGGGAATCAGGATTGGTTTTGGGATCAGCTTAGGGAGAGCGGGTTACATGACTTGGTTTACCTAGGCTACGCCACTATGCCTCATGCCCTGCTGATGACTCTATACGAGAGGTGGCATCCCGAGACCAGCACCTTTCACATGCCCTTGGGGGAGATGACTGTGACCTTGGATGATGTCGCATGTCTGACGCATCTTCAGATTGAGGGGCAGATGTTGAGCCATGGGAAGAAGATGCCGAGACATGAGGGAGCGGCACTACTTATGAGGCACTTGGGTGTGTCACAATAGGAGGCGGACAAAATTTGTGGGCAGGAGTACAGTGGGTACATTAACTACCCGAGGCTGAGGGACTTATATACGAGGTACCTTCGTAGGGCCAACGTATTGGCTGATACGGAGGATCCAGAGGAGCTGGAGGAGCGGGAGAGGGGTAGGACTTATTGCGTGAGGTGTTACATTCTCTATTTGGTTGGATGCTTGTTATTTGGCGATAGAAGCAACAAACGCATCGAGTTGGTCTATGTGACGACCATGGAGGACGACTACGCAGGGATGCATAATTATTCTTGGGGAGGGATGACACTCGCATACCTATACAGCGAGTTAGCCGAGGCGTGTAGGCCTGGCGACAGAGCTCTGGGGGGAAGCGTGACACTGCGCACTGTAAGAAACTTATAAATGTGAACCTTAACTTTTATTTTTTTGTTATATTTTTTCGTGCGTAATAATTTATAAATGTGATTTGTTTGGTTTGTGCAGACATGGTTTTTGGCGCATTTTCCTTGCTTTTACAGTGTTGATCCCAACACTGACTACATGGAAAACTATCTGGTTGCAGCGAGGTGGAAACTTCAAAAGGGTCACAGAGAGGGGGTCACGTATCGGTCACTACTTGATCGTATACAGTTTGATGACGTATGCTGGAGGCCGTACGAAGAGCACAGGGAGATCTAGGATTTTGTGAAGGTTTTCTGGTATTCTGGCTGGATTATGTGCGGTGTTCGTAGGGTGTACCGTCACTTGCCCGAGAGGGTTTTGAGGCAGTAGAGCTGCCACCGCCTCACATTGTGCAGGCGTTCGTCGACTTCCGCACTCACACACTTAAGGTGGCCGATTGGGGTGAGCAAGCAGAAGAGCAGACAAGGCGGATGGCTATGTGCTATGGTACACTTGGGTGTCTCACCCTCAGATCTTGCCACCTCTTCCAGGAGTTCTTCCGAGGCCAGCAAATGAAGAGCAGATCATTGCACAGCAGTGGGAGCGGTATGAGGCGAGAAGCTTGCCTGACACCTATGACATGGTTTGTGGCGTTGTTGCCTACGCTGATGCGCAGTTAGGCCAGGAGGAGGTCATGAGCACGACCCCTCAGTAGTGGTTTCAGGCCATGAGCCATATGAGGGAGCAGATCGCGCTGATTTTGACCAGGAGGCGAGGCCAGAGGCCGAGGAGGAGGCACCATCAACAGGACCAGGACCAGGACCACGACCACGACCAGTAGTAGTATTTTGTTTTTTAGGACTTGTTTTTTAGTTTTGGTGTTTTCATGACATTGATTTGTATATTTGTACTTTGATGATATTACTTTTAATTTCATGGGATTTTTTACTTTGTTTAATGTATAAAATGTTGGTTTAATTATGTTGTGCATTTGCGCCAATATTTTTTTTGTGATTTGAATCGTTATGACGAATTTCAAACGTTTGTGTAATTTGAACCAAATGTCGATTTGATTTAATTATAGACAATTGTAAAAGATATTGTATTTTTCTTGTTTATGTTCGAGTTTCAATGTTGTATGAATTATTTTGCCTTTCGAAATTCTCTGCTTTACTTACAGATAAAAACTGGCCGAAAAATGGCTTGGAAATGTTTTAGAATCATACAGAGCTCACTGTCTTCATAATTTGTTTTCCTCGGCACTTAACTGCCGCCGGAATTCTAATTCCTTCGCAGTTAACTGCCGAGAAGCAAAAACGTAAATTAGTCGTGTGCCAGAACCTTATCAAATGTGGGAACAACAATTCTCAAACGAAAAAGGAAATAATATAGTGTAAAAGATAATACAATAACACCAATAAGGTGCTTAATCTGACCGTTCAAAAGATCTAATAAAATTAATCTACCGTGGACCATATGGACCAACTGGTCCATGGAAGAAGCCGTCGCCTAACTAACCTGGCTCAGTTTAGAGATTAGCATTGTAAAAGATTGAAAAACAGAGAGAAGAAGCAGAGGAATTTGTATCGAAGAATGGTCGAGTCTGTTAAAGTAAACGAGTTGGAAGTCACCTTAAAGCCTTTCTATCGAAGAGCTTCTGAAGCTGAGGTCACTACTCATTCTTTTATTATTTTATTTTTTATTTTTTTTCATTGCCGATTCAACCACTTTGTTCATATATATACCCTAATAATTAAACCATACAAACCCTTCATTTGTTCCAAACGTCATTACTACTCATGTTTATAATTTACCACTTTTCTGCTGCTTTTATGGACTCACTGTTGTTGGACTTGTTTTCTCTGTTCTCATTCCATTTCATAGCATCAAAATAACAAGAAAAATGTTTAGTTTAGTTTAGTGTACACCCCATGTGGGGGTGTATACACCTTAAAATGAAGAGAAAGAAATGAGTTAGTTTTTTGATAGATGTGGTAGGATTAGGAAGAGATATATAGATAAATTGAGGTGTTCGATGAGTGTATGAAAAAGTGGCCCCATACAGACGCTAACATGGACACTGATATGCCTGACACGGATAATAATTTGAAAAAAATGACATAATTCAGTGTAATCATAGGCGTCGTGTCGGTGACGTGTGTCCGACACCGAGACGCACCTAATCTGAGGAGTGTCCGTGTGTCATATAGTGGGGTGCTCCAAATATCATGTTCCACATAATAGTTGGAACTCAAATGAATAATGAGCTCCATCAATAGGACAGTAAAACTTGAGTTTGATTACTAGGTGGGATAATTCTTCGTCAGACTTTAACTACCTCCGGACTGAACTTCGGATTATCACGACCCTTTCTAACACAAAAAAAAAAAAAAAAAGCTTTTGATTGATGGCATGCATAGTCCAAAATAACCCCTTTCCCCCTTTTCCTCCTACTTCAACATTCCATCTATTTTTACTGTACACTATAATCAAGTTTGAGTATTATCAGGTATGATATTTGGTAAGTAATTCTTTTGGTGAAACAACCAATCCAACCAAGCTTATGTGAAACTGAGCTTTCTGTGACTCGCTCTAGGTTTTAGTGGATTTAAATCTATACTTAAGATCATTGTAAAGTTACAGAAAAAATTGTCCCTACACATTCTATTTCCTTTGCTTGTCTATGTTGATTACGGGGGACGACTCCCTTAATGAGATGGAAGCTGTTAAAAGATTTCTTCACTGAACCTTTGGAATAAAAGGTTTGGGTGGTGCAACTAGAATTGTTCGATACATAAAAGCTGCCCCTTCTCGGAGCCTTTTCTTGTCCAATAGGTCTTCCTGTCCCAACACTCAAACATCTGTCAGTGAATTTTGTGTTTTTCTATGATCTTCATTGATTTCTTGGCGTGATAAGAAGAAAAACAATGTGCCATATTCTTCCTTTGAAGCGGAATATCACACTATAGCCCCACCTGTGAACTCCAATGGTTCACCAACATTCGCCAGGAACTTGTTGTTCCCTTTACTTCACTTGTTGTTCTACTCTTGTGTTGCAACAGCCGTTCAGCTTGTCACATTGCCTCAAACTCAAGTTTTCTTGAGTGCACTTAACATTTTTTATTTTATTTGACTATTTGCCTAGTGGCCACACATACTGAAATGAATACACAAACCGGGGAGGGGGATATGTGGTGACTCTGGTTTGATATTAATATTTAGCGTCATATAGTCAGAGAAAAGCTTCAATCTCGGCGTTTTCATATCCTCCCAGCTTCCTCCTTTAACAAACTTGCAAATTTCTTTACAAAACACTGGGAGCCAGCACCATTTTCTTTGATACTATCCGAACTGGGCGTGTTAAACATACACTCTCCAACTTAAGGAGGGGTGTGTGTGTGTGCGCGCGTTAAGATCACTATTCAAGTTTGTTATGCGGTTAGTGATATTCTGTTATGAGCTGTTGTGACCGCTGGAGTTGGTTAATGAGTTAAACTCTTGTATATAAAGGCTTGTGCCTTCATTTCATGTAGCACAAAATTCATAATACAATAGTCCAGAATTCCTTTAGCGAGTGTGACATTGATATTCATCATCATTTTGTTGTCAATTAAAACGATTTTTGCAGCCTATGTCAATGTGAACTTGTTTCCTTTTGCCTCAAATACTGAGTTACTTCATTATGGTGCTTAGTTAAAGCTCTCTTTCTCACTTTATTTTTGATGACTTTCGTTAAAGCATTTTGTATTTGTGAATTACTAAAGGATTTCTTACTATGAATTACCACTTAATATTTTAGGAACGCTTATCTAGACTTGAAGCTGCCATCAATAGTAGAAAAGGTATGTACTGAGGTACACAGCACAAAGCAATAGTCTTTTCAAATTGAAGTTGGTTCTTGATACTATGGGCCTAAATTATGTGTCTTTGAAACTTTTTCAGATACCGAGAGTGGGGAACAATTGAAAGTGGTTAATGATCTACAGTCAAAGCTAGAAGTTGCGAATGCTGAGTTAATTTCAGAAAAACGGAAGGTTATACTCACTTACAACTTCTATACATTTAATTTTTTGCAACGGGTTGTATCCTTTTACCAATGATTTGATTTTCAGGCTCAGGTGCTTGCTGCAGAAAATGAAAAACTTCAATACCGTATAATTCATCTTCTGCGATCACTCAAGAATGCTGATCTGAAATTAGAGCAAGTTAGTATTTCTGGTTTTCCTTTCAATTCTCAAAATATATTTTGATTAATTTGTAAAAAGCTTGCATAGTTAGTATGCGTTATCAGAGCAGGCAGGAGTCTGGAAAGTCTCTGAAAAATGGATTTATAAATTTGTTGTCATAGAGTAACTCGGATGAAATTCTGTATATACCCAAATTAGACAAATGAATTGTTTTGGGTGCACTTTTGGTGAAAAATAAGCTTCATCTTAATTTGTTGCTTTAATTCCATAATAGGCATTCTATCTGTTTATAGAAGAAATTATAAAATTAAAGACATGTAGAAATTTTAGACAGGAATGATGTAATAATGAATGGCTTTACAAAATCAGCCCTGCAAATAAAGTTAATTTTATGTTGTACCACATTTTAAAAAAGATTAAAGTGCAGTATTCACCCCTTAAGTTTTTAAAAGTTGCGATTTTGGCCCCCTTATGAAAAAAAATGACAAAAGTGACCCCCTATGTTTAGGGAAATATGCTCTTTTGACCCCCTAACATAAGGGAAATATGATCTTTTGACCCCTTTTTTGGGACACGTGGCGTTTTCTCAGCAGTTTTGGGACGAAAGGGGCCATAATTGTAATTTTTTTTAATAGGGGGCCAAAATCGCAACATTTTAAAATTTAGGGGTCGAAAAGTGCAGTTTATCCTTTTAAAAAAGGTATTCGTAAACAAGGTCTGATAGCTCTTATTATCAAACAGAAACTAATATGGTCTCACAAGCACAACCAGTTTTCCATGTAAGATTTAAATGTAAGTTTGGATTCCCTGTATTTGTTTACCAGCTTTGAGTTTAGGCTAGTTGAATAGTTATCCAAGATGGTTTTGTGAGAATGTATGAACTTGTTGTGCCCTTTTTTGGAGGACACGTTTTAAAACTGTGCTGTTATGTGAAATGTGACTCATGGCTAAATTGTTGTTATTTCATTTCTTGACCACAGGTCAAAGCACAGGAACAGCTAGAGAGCTTGAAATTGCGAGATTCTTAAACTTCTGATCTCAAATAGGCTACTGCTCGTTTGTATTTTTTATTTTTTTTTGGTTTAAGTATACTATGTGTTCTTGATGATACTGAATATGTTTGGCCTTGCTGGTTTTAGCAATATAGAATTCAGATTTTTTGATTGCCTTGTAAATTACTTAAATTGCAATGCTCGATCGATATTTTTATTTTTTTTCAAGAAGTCAAGAGACAATATATTAAAATCAACCTCCCTTTGCAACACAAGGAGTGCCACAAAGGGATTAAAAAAGATTACAAACAGACCAAAAACTTGTCTGCATTTGTCAAGTTTGTTGATATCGTAGCTTCACCTTTCAATGTTTTCGCGCACTTCTGTTGTGCCAAACTGATTACATCATTATCTTCCACAACTCAAAATCATTTCTTCCATCAAACTTCTCGATGTTTCATTTTGAACCCAAGGTGCTCAAAAATTACCCATTCACCGCACATTGGACGTCAATTATTGTGAATTCGATAATGGAATCACACCAATAAACTTACATGTGTGTGACAAATATCAATGGAAACCAAAACCAATGTAGTCTCAAGCAGCAACAACATCAACAACAACATACCTAGTTCCTAAGCATAGCAAATCCACAACCATAACCAAAACATAAATATAGGAGAGTAAAGAAACAACATATCAATATTTGTTTATCTAGTTCTGCCCAAAATGACATACTTTGGGGAAGAGAGAAACTCTCCAATTCAATATGAAATGAGTGATACAAAGAGACTACAAGAAATTAGATCCGAGAGCTCACAAGAACAATCTCTAATCTATATTCATTTTTTAAGTCACTCAAACCCAAATAGAGATCAAAAGAGAAAACGAGAAAAAGTTTTTGATCTTTCCTCTAATAAAGTCTAATTATTGAGATGTTTACAATTTGATTTCCAACCTAAGAATATCACCTAAAAACACTACAAATAGTTGCTCAACTAATTACCCCGCAGTTACTTGTCAAAAAAAAATAAAATTACCCCGCAGTTTGCCTCCAATGCCTGACGCTTTGCAGGCGACTCGAAATTGCCCCATGATTTTTCCATGAAGAAAAATATGAAATTGAGTTTTAATATGAAATTAAATTAAATCATTCGGATACTTCTAGGATACGTATCCGGGAGTATCCGCGGAGTATCGGTATCCGATACGTATCCAACACGGGTACGGCACCATTTCGGAGTATAACTCTATACTTATTTTTAGAAATTAGACGACATTGATGTTTTAATTTCACATATTCAATTTAGCATCAAACACTTAACACGTAAACATTGAAAAACATTCACCCACTACGGTTGGGGAAAAAATTGTGCTTAAGGTTCACATTTATTCAAATGATCCCAAACGTGTAACACACCATTTTTACTAAACTAAATGAGACAATTTCTTAGTAGGACTCGAATGATAAAGACAATTTTAGTAACCATGTCATGTGATGTTTCTTTTAGTAATAATTCGTAGCTAGGTTCCCGGACATTTCTTAGACATGCAATTTTTCCTTCACTTAGCACAAAATCTTATAAATAATAAACATCAAACAGAACTACAGAAGCATTGTTCATTCACAAACTATAATCATGTTCCTCAAGCTTGTGTTTATGTTGTTTAATCTTGTTACATTGGTAGCAAGTGAAGATAACAGTTTCATCTATAATGGATTCCAATCATCACATTTATATCTTGATGGTATTGCTGAGTTAACCTCAAATGGCTTACTAAGACTCACTAGTGATACAGATCATGAAATAGGGCATGCTTTCTATCCAAATCCTATAGTTTTCGAAAACACTTCCGGCGAAAGTGTGTTTTCTTTTTCAACTACTTTTGTATTTGCCATAAGACCTCAATATCCAACTCTTGGTGGCCATGGAATTGTTTTTGTTATTTCTCCTACAAAAGAGCTACCAAATTCACTACCAACACAATACCTTGGTCTCTTTAACAATTCCAACAATGGAAACAGTAGCAACCATGTTTTTGGTGTTGAGCTTGACACTGTTCAAGATTTTGAGTTTGATGATATCAATAATAACCATGTTGGTATTGATATCAATGATTTGAAATCAGCTAACTCAACTTCTGCAGGCTATTATGATGATAATGATGGATTCAATGATTTATCCCTTTTCAGTGGATATCCTATGCATGTATGGATTGAATATGATGGTGAAAAGAAGAAGATTAATGTTACTTTAGCTCCAATTAGTGTTGGTTTTAATAAAAAACCAGCAAGACCTTTGTTATCATTGACCAAAGATCTTTCTCCAGTTCTCAACAATAGTATGTATGTTGGATTCTCATCTTCAACAGGGTTACTTGCAGCTTCTCATTATATTCTTGGTTGGAGTTTTAAGGTTAATGGCCTGGCTCAAAACCTTGAAATCTCTGAACTTCCTGAAGTAACAGTATTTTCTGAGAAAAAAAAATCCAAATTTTTAACTATTAGTTTGCCTTTGATTTTGCTTAGTTTGGTATTCATGATAACTTTAGGGGTTATGTATTATATCAAACGGAAGAAGTTTTCTGAGATTCTTGAAGATTGGGAACATGAATATGGCCCACATAGATTTAAGTTCAAAGATCTATATTTTGCTACAAAAGGTTTCGGGGAAAAGGGTCTACTGGGAGTTGGTGGATTTGGTAGAGTCTACAAAGGTGTGATACCGAGTTCCAAACTTGAAGTTGCTGTGAAAAGGGTGTCTCATGAATCAAGACAAGGGATAAGGGAATTCGTGTCGGAAATTGTTAGTATTGGTCGTCTTCGGCACAGGAATCTTGTTCAACTTTATGGCTATTGCAGGCGAAAAAGCGAGTTACTTTTGGTTTATGATTACATGCCAAATGGAAGTTTAGACAACTATCTATACAACCAACCAAAAGCGAGGTTGAATTGGAGTCAAAGATTTAGAATCATCAAAGGTGTTGCTTCAAGTGTGGTTTATCTACATGAAGAATGGGAGAAAGTTGTAATTCATAGAGACATAAAAGCTAGTAATGTGTTGTTAGATTCTGAATTTAATGCTAGATTGGGAGATTTTGGTCTTTCAAGGTTGTATGATCATGGTGCAGATCCTCACACAACTCATTTGGCTGGAACTATTGGTTATCTTGCTCCGGAACATATTAGAACAGGTAAGGCTACTAAATCTTCTGATGTGTTTTCTTTTGGTGCATTTCTTCTTGAGGTTGTTTGTGGTAGGAGGCCTATAGGTCATGTCGGAGACAACGAGAGTCTAATTCTAGTTGATTATGTGTTTGAATGTTGGAAAAGAGGTGAAATTCTTGAGGCAAAAGATGCATATTTAGGAACAAAATATGTGTCTGAAGAGGTGGAATTGGTGTTGAAACTTGGCTTGTTGTGTTCACATTCCGAGCCTTTGGCTAGACCAAGTATGAGGCAAGTTGTGCAGTATTTGGAGAGGGATATACCTTTGCCAGATTTGTCTTCACTTAGTTTATCTTCTTCTGGTTTATCTTCTGTGTCTATTGCTGAATCTGTTCTCTCTGGTGGTTGATGATTTCAAAAGGCACATGAAATTAGTGCTTAATCGGTCCATTTTGATTTTCTAATGTTTTAGATTTTGAAAAAATGGATTGAAGAGAGATTGTTATCTGAAAGGTAAAATGATGTTTGAGTAGATACATGAAAGTTTTTCTCAATAAACTTTTTTGTTCTGATTTTGCATATACCTCATTGTGTCCAAGTTTGTACCTATTTTGAGTAGACGAATGAGACTACAATTATTATTCAGTAATATCATAAAGATTTAAAGGGTAACCAAATAAATAACCTGCAAAACCTTCAAATGCAATAAGGCAACCACTCATTCTATTTTCTTGGACACTTGAGCAATTCTTCATATGCACATATAAGATTAAGTTATTGGGATGAATAGAATAAGCCCTAAAATGGAACACATGATAATCACTATCATAGACGACTTCATACGATACCAACGAATGCAGTGATGAATTTCAAATTTTCCATTCATCATAATACTCATACTTCTAAAATGATCCCTGAAATTAAAAAATTTCAACCACATTAGTTTGTTTGAAACAATTTGAGAATAAAGAATACCTTTACCATTCTTGTAGACAATTGAAGTACCTGTAGTAGGCAATTCCCACCATTCATGAAACAGTAAGATATGCATCAATCTGTACTGGCTAGTTATCAGTTGATGAACACAACATTCATGAAAGAGAGGTTCTCCTTGATTTAAGAATTCATCGTTTTATTCCTATTTGTATGAACTCCCTTGAATATCAATGAAAGTCTAGTTTAATTCATATTTCCTTCTGTTTAATGTTGTTTATATGTTTATGATTGACTACTAGCACTAGCATCTTGAATGTGTAAATTGAACTTAGAACTTGAATGACCACTAGCCCTGACTTTTGACTCTGATCTAGGGAATATATTTAACCTAAGTAATTAAGCTAGAGATAGACAGTTATTAGGTTATGATTTAGGGATTAACGGACTATTAAAACCTCCAAAGGTTTCAAATTCACTTAAGAGATTAAGGGGTTGTCACTTGCGGAGAGAATTCTAGGTCAAGAGATTGAGTAGAATTACTGTGTTAATCTGTCGTTAAACTAAATGAACATTGATTGAATTGGGGGTGCAAATTACCATTTAAGAGCATCGGAGGATTCGAAGGTCTTAACCATATTTCTCATTAATTTCTAAAACCAAAGCTTTGATTGTTTTAAATAGTTAATGTTACAAAAAACTAATCCAACTGCCTAGGGCAACCATAAATTTAATACATCCTTTCGATATTGAAATTTTTAAGTAGAAATTCGATACGATCTTTAGTATTACTTCGATAATTTTGGTATACTTGCCAAAATCTTATCGGATAGAACCAAAGCGTCCTACAAACCTGCATTGACACGAGACTTTATCATGACGATGCTGATATTAGGGAATGCAATTTTGAAATTTTATGGTTATATAAACCCATGAATGTATTGAATAAACGTAAGCATAAAATTGTTGAAACGAGTGAAAATGTTAAAAATCCGTAGAGCAGCATGATAGGAATTAAACAATGACTAGTTCCTGCTTAAAATTGCATACCACGTGAAAATTAGAGTATTGACAAAGAAAGAGAAGCCATAACAAATATTTAGCAAAGTTTAATTCACTCAGCCCTCTCCAATGATTTAAAGAATGAAAAGTTGGTAACAATGAAATAACCTTAGCTTGAGGATAAGGTACACAATCCTCTCCGATGAGGCATGTAGCATTGGCCACAACTATGTCAAAACTAAGAACTTGATTGCATCATATATCACTGAAAATTGACAATCTAAACTAAAAAACCAAGCCAGAAGATACTGGTAACATTTTAATAAACATTGTATATGGTACAACTCATCTGTTCTTTTATCTATTTTCAGACCACCTTGCATTACCATCTATATGAAAATTCTGATCAATTGAGGACCCTCCCAATGCCATACATACACATATATATAGAAAAGGTTGCTTATACACACTACTGTGGCACTAATGGCGAAAATTCCTAGCTAAAAAGCTTCAAACAGCTAACAGCAGGAAGCCTCAACTGCTAATGAAAGTAGATACACAACTATCAGGGCAAGTAATATGTCTTGTATTAGCCATATGAAACATTTTAGAACTAACCATCACTTCTCTCCCCAAGAATTTTCAGATCCACCTATGACAGTGATCATAGTCGTTGACTAGTTATAATTGCATGTATGAAAGTTGTCATCAAAGTTGTATCAAATGGTTGTACATATATCACTACTCATATAAGATATGCCAAAATCAAATATATTTTCAGAATACTTGCAACACCTTTCTGACTCTGCAATAAGACAGAGAAAACATGAAAAGAGTCAATTCTTTTTGGTTTAAAGCTAGCATGACCTGGAACAATATGGTAACAGGTTTAAGTTTATCCATCAAAGACTCGTCTCTAAATTGAGTCAAGTTATTCAAACTCCCAAACAGTTTTATAGATTAACATGATTTTATTTTACTTTGGTTTCAGAAATTTAAGTGGAAAGCCTTGTCTCACCGAAATCATGTAAGAGAATTGAACAACAACTGAATATAGATGCAAGCACATAGTCTCATCAATGGTTTAAAATTAAATGAGTTAAAAAGATCAATGGTTCAATTTAGTCAAAAAACTCGGTACCTAGAGTTTTCTGAAACTCATAACAGTATATTCATGAGAAATACATAATCTTAATCTTCAATAATGAAGTCCTTGACAGGCAAAATTCCAGTAATAAATTCCTTAAGCACAATAATAGATCTTCAATCGTAAATAGAAAACTACAAAACTTCCAATTATCATGTTAATAAGTTTAAATGATATTCAAACAATAGACACCAATATAGAAAAAAAAAACTTAAATAGTAAGCTTTGCATATATAGAGAAAATGAAGAGTACATCCAACTCATTCAATTGCTTTACATCTGTGAACATATTCCGAATATAAATGGAAAAACAAATCATTTCCTTTGCATAAACCAATGAGTTTAAATGACCTAAATAAGACAATGAAGACCAATTGGTTTCATTCATGTGCAACATCTTCAGTTGGAAGCTCATTCAAATCAAAATTCATAACAACTCCTTTTGGCTTCAATTCATTAGAACTATGTTCCCTCCCTGTTTCACACCACCTTCGTTATTTTTCTTCTTTTCTTCACCTTGGATGCATTGCACGACCTTGTTGTCTTTAACCTTGAATCTCAACAACAAACTCTTTTTACGGTTATTATCATTATTATCCTTCTTCACCTTAGTAGCCGGTGTTTCATCGATGTCACTAACTTGTTTCTCGATCTTGTCATTATCCACATTGCTTGAAGCTTTGAGCTTTTCATGTAGATGACCATGATCACCACCACGAGCAGCAGCACAAGAGATATGGAAGAGTGTATGTGCTCCATTAATTTGTTCATGATCAATGATATTTCTCCTCCTGATAGAGCGTTTATTGGTTTTATGGGACTTTGGCAGCGGCGAATACTTGGTTAAGTCAATCGCTGGTGGTGCAATACTAACTTGAAATTGAAATTGTTCGAAGGATGTGGTTGGCAATTGAATACTCTTCGAACCCTTTTCAGAGTGCAATATCATATGTCTATAGAAAGCCTTAGTGGATGAAAAAACCTTGTTGCAAACAGGACAACTATATTTCTGTTTCTCATCATCATCATCATCCTTATTAATAGCATGATCATGTCGCTGTTTCTTGTGTAGAGGTTGTGAGCGGCGGTGAGATGTTTTGTGGCCACCGAGTGCGTTGCCAGAGTTGAACTTCTTGCCGCACAAATCACAGTCATACATTCTCGAACGTTGAGATTTCTCATTATCATCGAATGAATGAAAAGAAGAACATGGATTATAAAAGGAACAAGAAGGAGTGCCTTTCTTCCTCATGGTTGACTGGTAGAGTAGGGTTTATGAAAGGCAGAATGGATGCAATGAGTGAGGGCGTGGCTTATTAATAGGGTTTCTTTCTGTTTGACTTAGTCTTCAACCAACACAGTTTTTAGTTGGAAGATATATTTTTTAAGAGGTTTTGTCAAAAAAAAATAATTATTTAGAAGGTATTTTGTTTCAATTTAATTATACCCTTTACAATTGATTTGATCTCTTATCATTATCATCATTACATCACCGTATCAAGCTTTACAGAAACTCATCAATTGATATCGTTGGCCCTTTGAACAAAAATTATTGCTTCCACGGGCATTGATAAAGAGGATTTTATCTATGCCGGTTTTATCAAAAAATAAATTTTACCGAACCAGAGAAACCTTGCTTAGTTTCGATGTCGTTTAAATCGACATAAATTCTAAATCAAATTTATAAAAGTTGTTTCGGTATTGTGATTGCAAGTCAAATATGACAGATAGATAATGTTTCCTTTTTAATTGATGGCTTACTTTTTATGCTTCATCCCTCGGCATACATCTCCATTTATAGACAACAAACTTCCGATGCTACATAAACTCAGATTTTTATACATGAGTATAGACCTGGATTTCCATAAATTCCGTCCACCAGAAAGCTAGTCGCATATCTACAGAACAACCTGCAAACAAGAACATGCATCAGAGCCCTGACTACCAAGAAATATATCCAGGCAACCTTTGATAAAAAAATATATCCAGGCAACCTTTGATAAAAGAAAGGGTGTCAGAGCTCATATATCCAGGCATGGCTCACATAATTGCAGTTGCAAAATCAAATATATAAACTAAACAAAAAGAGTTAAAATTTAAAAATCAATAGTTACATTTGTTATTCATACGCAGGCATATTTCCACACATCAAACATAACAAAAAGACCTATTCACATGATATGCCTTTCAATGCAACAGTAGTTGGATGAAAAGCTGGTTTTCCGATTGATGTTGATCCTGGATTCAGAGACCAACGCTTCACCGTCTGATTTCTTAGATGGGCTAATCAAAGGTAATCAAATCAACATACATAGGCACAGTAGTCACAGTCAAACTTTGATGGAAGGGATTGTCGAGCTTCAAAACCTAAAAACCGGCAATTGGCATTAAATTTACCTTCAAGTCACTAACCAAATAAGGCCTGATACTAATGTCAAGTAACAAACTGTAATCATATTGAATTGAAGTTACATAAGAAGTGTGATATATCACACATAAATAAGTAACACATCAAACATGATGATTTCAAAAACTATTAATTAATATAATTTATTAAAAAAATCCACCATTTTGTTGCAAATAATGCTTACTTTTTAACAAAATATTTTAGCAATTGCAAACCAATTGTCTAAAAATATACAATAAAAAAACTAGAAAAACATCAGACTTTCTTCTCATAGTCGAAGCGGAATCGGTTCTGGAGTGAGTTCCCTCTTATATGGTTTCATTCCACCGTTCTGATGACGGTACTTCTATCTCTTCTGTAGCACTAATGGCAAATTTGTATATATGCATTTGTTGATGACTGGTTTCACAGCCTACCTTATACAACTACTATAGATGTTCTCAAATATTCGTATCCACCAACTATTTTTGTATTAATTGAAAATTCAATTGAGTTAATGGGGACAATACTATACATTAAATTTCATCATAATACGTTGTGATAAAAATTTGCCGTGAAACTAATGTTTTGATGAAAAATTTGGTTGTATTAAAGTGTAACTAGATGCACAAACTACTGAAAAGGTTTAGGAGTCAAATAATTATGAAAGCTCATAACAGTGATTGAGGGTTTCCTATCCATACTGTTTTTTTTTGCATATAATATAAGTTTGCTTCCCAACTGGTAACTTGTGAAGGAAATTTTTGTATGAAGTCCCTATTTCAAGTTTAAATGCATTCTTGGTGGTCAAACGCTAAGAAGTACCATACAAACACGACACTGACCCGTAAAAAGTAGAAGTAATTGAATGTAACTACATGTGTCAATGTGTCAGTGTCGTATGTCAGAAATTGGATATGTCTTCAATTTGAAGTGTTGGTGTTACATAGGTCAAATGTAAATTTGTGTTCCTCACCAGATTTCAATGCATAAAGACTCGTTAAAGATTCATAATAATGTGCTGTCTATCGAGCAGATAATCAAAAGAAAGGTGAAAATTAAAAATTATATGGCTGAAACTATAATCCTGAAGAAATTGAGAAAATTATGAAGATCCCATCTCAGTTTTGAGTAAGTGGCTTAAAAGACTAACATGTCTCATTGAAATATAGGAGAAATGTATCAACTCCATCGCAAACGACAATGCTATAATTGATTCAGGCTTTCAAGAAAATGTCACAAGCAAGACAATCATGATCGCATAAAACAAGAATCATGTGTACCTATCTGCTTGAAGGACATATATTGCACAAATTCAGACATGATCAAATTAGAATATACTAAACATTATTATTGTCCACTTACTTGGAAAGTAGCTTATAGAATAGAAGTGCAACTAATAGCAAAAGCATAGTCCTTTAATTAGCATACTAATAAACCTTTTAATCTACATACCGTAAACAAGTTCTTTTGCACCATCCATATTTTGATATATCTTACAGAGAGAGCGCGCCTCCTTACAGTTCTGCAAGTTACAATACCATCATCATCAGGAATGCAACCACTGTCTTTCAGTAATGTCAAAGCTTCACTAAATAAGCCCACTTGAAATAGTCCGTTCTTCGTTATAATCACAAATAATGGTAGTCACCATCGGGCCATTTGGGACGTACCAATGTATCAACCTTTTGTGCAATCTTATTCATAACTCTTCTTCGCGATCCACCTTTGTACAATTCCTCAATAACTGAGTGATAGCTAACAACATTAGGTTTCACACCATCTTTTGTTATCGTGACAGCTACTACACTTTTAGAAGATTTCACCTCTTGTTTGGTAACTGCTAAAGTAAGAAGACATGGACGGATGTTTATTGATGCCTTGAATTCTTTAAAGAAACCGATTGATTGTTTAAACTGACTGACGATGCAATAGCAAAAACTAAATGATGATACGTGTCGGAATTAGGTGAGACGTTGTTAACATGAAGAATTTCAGAATATAAATCATAGGCTTGGTTTATAAGTCTATCTTTGCAGGCTAGCCTGAATATGACTGTATTATAACAGAACGTGACAGTAAAACCATAACCATTTTCCCTGTCAATCTCAATCTGTAAAGCCTTTCTCAACAACTGGATGGCTGATTGAGTTTCTCCTATCCGACATAATCCAGTGATTAGAATAATATAACTATCATGGTTCAACTAAAAACCACCATTTATTATTATGATGTCATTGTAAAAGAGCATTGATTTGTGAGTTTCACCTTTGCGACAAAAACCATCGAGAAGAAGATTCAAAGTTTCAGTACTAGGATGATTACCGGTGTTGATGATATTACAGAATAGAGAGATGGCAGAAGACATGTTACCTTTGATAGAGTAAGCTGGACCAATCCCATGGCTCTCTCCTGTCAAGCTTGTTTTATTTTGCGACAAATCCTACCGAAACAGCCTGCTAGATAATAGCAGACATATAATTTAATTTATGTTGGCGACAAATGACTGTGTAAGATATATCTGGAATCAAAATCACTGAAAAGTGACAATCTAAATTAAAAAACCAAGCCAGAAGATACCAGTAACATTTTAATAACAATAAATGTAATGGTAACATTTTAATAATCATAAACATTGTAAGGGAAACGTGACTAAATGGGAAAATGCAGCAGTGCATGTAGTCCTGGTCTTAAACAGAGAGAGTTATAGGCTTTTTGGCATCTGCACCAGGGCCATCAAACTGAAGCGGGCCTGGATTTAGATAAATACCATCCACAAGAATCCTAGTCACATTTCTATGCAACAACCTAAAATCAACAATGTGTATTGGAGCCTTGACTACCAAGAAATATGGCCAGCCTTTCATCTACAACTACTGGAGATGCTCTCTAATATTACTATCTACCAACTATTTTTGTATTGATTGAAAGTCCACTTTGAGTTACTGAGGAAAATATAAACCATAAATTTCAGCATAATACGTTATGATACAAATTTTAGCATAGGTTTTATTGTAGAGATTACACTAATACATGATCTTTTAAACTATTTTAAATCTCAATCAGCTGAAAGTTAGGAAACAATAATCATAATAGAATAATAAACTCCTTTGATTCTTCAAAAGCTCTTGTTTATTACTTGTAATTTTCCAGCAATACCTTTCCCATCTATTCTATTTTAATAAAAGACAATAGCTATAGATTCACTTTTATTATTCTTTTGTCTTCCTTTCTACAACCAATTATCATGTTAATCAGTTCAAATGATATTCAAACACTAAGCACCAAGTAAGCTATGCATCTATATAGAAAAGAAAAAGGACATCCAACTCATTCAATTGCTTTAATGGAGAAAAATAAATAAAACTTGAAGAGTGTTCATGAAATAACAAATAACCATACTCATCTATTGAGTTTACATCTGCGAACACATTCAGACTAACAAATCATTTCCTTTGCATAAAACAATGAGTTCAAATGACCTAACCAAGACAATGAAAGACCAATTGGTTTTATTCATCTGAAACATCTTCTGTTGGAAACTCATTCAAATCAAAATTCATAACAACTCCTTTTGGCTTCAATTCAACCTTGTGGTTAGTAATGCAATTCTTTTATGGTCTGAAAATTCTGCCATGATAATTGAAGATTCCTTTAAACCTATATGGCTCAAAAATTCTGCCATTCAAAAGTTTCACAATTCTGCCATCAATTTTGTTTTAAGCATTTGTTTTATCATTTTTGTCATCAGTTGTAACACCCCGTTTTCCCAACTTAAAAATTTCATAAACAAATATCAGAGTATTCATCAATAACGGGATATCACACTTCTTAAAATCACAAATAAGATAATTAACAAATTATCCAACATCATAAATCTTCAACATAATAGCAGCGGATTAATTCATCATAAATAAGTATTGGCTCGCAGGCCTTATCGAAGCATCTCATAAATTAAGCAAACATCTTAATCATAAACATCATAATCAATACGTAAGGAAATGGAAAATAGTCACAAAAGATCCCATCCCGTTACATATCAGAGCAACCTAAGGACTCAGTGAGGAACAAATCACTCACGACAGCAACACCAACAACCTACTCCTGATTTCCTGCAAGTTACTCATACGAAGAGCAACATTTCCAAGCAGAAGGGGTGAGATTTCACAAAACAATAACAATAAGCATATAATTCAATAATTACATTTAACAACTTAAATCATCATCTTAAACAACAATATATTATTTAACGCTTCTTCATAATTCAAGAAACAATCATAATCTTATCATCTTAGACTCGACAAATGCGACTATGCAACTTAGACCTCTTATATGCATGTGGTACCAAATCATCATAATAGTATTAATATACTGTCAGGCATAAGCCCCTATCGTGTTTGAGCTAAAGCTCCAATCGTGGTGAGTACAAAGCTCCGGAGCAGTAAGCCCCCAACAAATGTATGCTAATGCATGGACTTGACATCTTAAACATCTTAAACAACTTCGTAAATAGTCCAATAATTTGGAACATCATCATCATCAACTTGGATCGACTCATGCAACTTAGTTAAACAACAAACAGCAACAAAACAGTATGCAAATCATCGTGATATAACAATATCGAATGCAATTCATCAACTTCATATCATCAACATAAATCATACAATGTTTATACACTTATATAACATCAACGACATCATTGGATTAAACAAATTAGGCTCACTGGAACATCAACAGCAAGCCAGACATCATTGGATTAAACAAATTAGGCTCACTGGAACATCAACAGCAAGCCAGGCAACTGAGTTCTTGTCATCTAAGATCATCTCACAACAACTCATGCGACAAGGATCACACTAACCCTACAAGGCATTCTGGTTCAGGGTTGCTCGCGAGGCGAGAGCCTCTGCTCGCCATGGCGAGTACAGGTTCAATCTCATTCTACATTCTTTCCCAATCGTTATTAGACTTATTCAGGCACTCAAAAGCATTTAAGGGTCATCTCAAAAGTCAAAAACACAGAATCTTGCATGCTCTCTGGTCTAGCTCGCTATGGCGAGCTGCATCGCGCAACTCGCTAGGCGAGGGGAAAAGGCTCGCGAGGCGAGCGATGAATCTTCATCACTTGCGAGGCGAGGATCATAGCTCGCGAAGGCGAGCGATGAATGTCGCTACGGGCAGAGTGCAGTTTTTCACCAAAAATCCCTAATCCTCATGGTTTTAAGCCTAACATTGATTCCAAAATTCATCCTAGACATAATCTAAGGTCTAGGGACAGTTTCTACATCAATCCAACAATTTTCCACCGTTTAATCATTAATTCTCCAATTTTGACCTAATTCTCAATTCCTCTAAAACTCATCCTAATTCATGTTAAACCTAATCATTGCATCATATACTTAATGAAATTGCAGAGTTAGTCTCACCCTTACCTTATTAGATGAAAATCGCAGCTTTCCTAGGTCTTCTCCCTTCTCTTGGCTTTTCTCCCTTTTCCAAAAGTTTGCACGTACAATTGTTTTTCTAAAACTAGGTTTTCTCTATTTATATCCTCTCAAATTATCTTATCTTATTTCCCTTTTTCCCCCAAAACTCTCTAAAATCTCAAAACAACCCCCAAACTCAATATTTATTTATTATTCAACTCTTATTTTATTAAACAATAAAATAAGTCACAACTCCTCATAAATCACATAAAATCACCTCAATCATATAAACCTCTTAAATCACACATATATCATATAAATATAATATAAACTCATCTAAATAACTTTTAGACTCAATTAAATAATTCGAAACGGGCGTTACAACTCTCCCCAACTTATAAGATTTTCATCCTCGAAAATTTACCTCGTTTAAACAACTCTGGATAAGACTCCAGCATCTTACTCTCTAGCTCCCACGTTAAGCTTTCACCAGTCGCTCCGTCCCAAACGACTATCACGAGAGGTATTTCCTTGCCTCTCAACGTCTTCACTTTACGATCATCAATCCTTACCGGCAAAGTCTCAACAGTAAGGTTATCTCTAACTTGCACATCATCACTCTGGATCACATGAGATGGATCCGGAACATACTTCCGAAGTTGCGACACATGGAAAATGTCGTGCAAATTCGAAATATGCGGTGGTAAACCCACTCGGTAAGCCACCGTTCCAACTCTTTCCGATATCTGATACGGACCAATAAACCTCGGAGTCAACTTCTTTGACTTCAATGCGCGTCCATCTGTCTGCGGATGATACGCCGAACTCAACCTCAACTTCGAACCCAAAGCCTCTTGCAAACTCTTCCAAAATCTAGAAGTAAATCTTGGATCTCTATCTGATACAATGCTTGAAGGAACGCCATGCAACTTCACAATTTCTCGGATATAAATCTCTACCAACTGAGCTACGGGAAAACTGATATTAATCGGAAGAAAATGAGCCGACTTCGTCAATCTATCGACAATCACCCAAATCACGTCATTCCCTTTAGGAGTATTCGGCAAAATCGTCACAAAATCCATGGATATGCTATCCCACTTCCACTCTGGTATATCTAAAGGTATCATCATTCCAACAGGTTTCTGATGCTCGACTTTCTACTTTTGACAAACCAAACAAGAATACACAAACTGTGCAACATCACGTTTCAATCCAGACCACGAAAACAACTTTTTCAAACCATGATACATCTTCGTAGCTCCCGGGTAAATACTCAAGCTACTTCTGTGACTCTCTTCAAGAATCATCTTCTTAATCTCTTCATCGTCTGGAATACAAATTCTACCTCGAAACCTCAACACACCTTGTTCATCGATCTTGAAATCACTATCTTCAGTCTGATTACTAGAAACCAACAAGTCCACGAACTTGACATCAACTTTCTGTGCTTCCTTAATACTTTTCAGAAATTCATTATCAATCTTTAGCATTCCTAGCTTAACACTTGTCGTGTCATTTTTTGGAGATCAAGGCTATTTGATTAGCTTTTGACTCACTAATTTATTTCACGACTGAACGTTTAATTTTATTATGAAAAGGGGAAAAAAAGTTCAAACTACCCCATTTTGAAAAGATTTAGGGTTCGGGGGTTAGTTACATAAAGGGAAGGTATTAGCACCCTTTATGTCCGTAGTACTCTACGGGAACCTCTTGGTTTTATTTAATTTAATGTGCTATAACTTGCTTGCTTTTGAAAAAGAAGTTAATGTGATGATTAAAAGAAAAAGAAAGTGAGACCTAATTTATCTACATTTTTATTTGTTTGGAAGGACATGGTCCTCTGCCTACGTACCCGTGAGGGATCAAAACCTCGTAGTTCGGGGTAGAAAACGACGTTTGATTTGTTGAGTGTTTTTTATTAATTTTGAAAAAGGTTTTAAAATGAAAAGCCAAGTGGCAAATAAGAATTTGTTTGTGTTTTTTATATTAAAGAAAATGACTTAAAGTTGAATTAAAGTTGATTGAAATTTGATTAAAGAAATAAAAATAAAAAGAGACGATCACTTGATTTAGGATCAAGGTTTGTTTATGAAAATATTTTTGTGATTTTTGTTATTTGCATGTTTTTGTTATTTTTGAATAATTGGACTAAAAAATTAAACTAACGGAGCATAAAAATAAAAAAACGTAGGTACCTCATGGGGTATTGGACCACCACAAGGACCTTTGACCTAAACTACAAAGCAGATAAGAGGCATACACACACATGCACCTACACTATTACATAAAAGCCTATTTACATTCTAAGATCTGCAGAAAATAAATGACAAGAAGAAATAAATAAATTATTTACATCAATGCCTATTGTACATTCTAAATCAATGTAAGTAAATAAAAGATATAAAATAAATATGTGAATGCTGATAAATAATAAGATAAAAGAAAATAAAAATGCTAAAGAAAAAAATGAATGCAAGGGAAACTTAAAAAGGGTAAAAAGAAAGATGATGGGGGTGCAGGTAGTAAGCAGGGGGGTGCAGGTAGTAAGCAGGGGGGTGCAGGAAGTAAAAAAAAAAAGAATTGGGCTTCATGGAGAGGCTTGGGCGCGCTTAGTGGGCTTAAACCGGTTTGGTTCAAGCCTGAATCGGTTCAGGAGAACCGAACCGGTTTAGGGTACTATATATATGTGGTAACCGGTTTTTTTAACTCATTTTTACAAACATTTCTCTCTCTTCACCTCAAAATTCTCTCTTCTCTCTCAAACTTCTTCTCCGGCGAGAAGGGTGGTTGGAGCAGACTCCGGTGCGGTGGCCGGCGAGCCATCGCGGCGGCTAAAAAACTCTATTTTTTTTGCTGTTTTCACTCGACTCTCTCCCCTCTATTCAGTTCTAAACCTAGATTTTCGAACACGTACACACAGAGGCCTAGATCTAAAGGTAAAGAAAATACTACCTCTTTGTTTCTTTCGCGGATCCGGTTCTGTTATGGTGCTGGCTTGCGATTTCGTGTTGTGACTGGTTCTGGAAGTGCGGTTTCGAGTTGATGTTGTTCCTTGCTGGTTTTGCTTCTTTGTGTGCTCCGGCTTTTTCCGTGTGTTTCCTGTGTGGTGTTGTGTGATTCTGCTGTGTTGCGATTCCGTTTCCTCTATTGTTCCTGTGTGTTTTTGATTGTGTTTTGCAGGTTGTATTTATAGTGCTGGAAACTTGATTAGGGTTTGTTGAGGCTGAGCCAAAAATCAGTAACTTGAGGAGGAGAAAAGGTGTTTCTGTTTCCTGAATTTGTGATGGATACGCGTGAACTAGATTGGAACCAACTCAAAGGCGTGTGACAGGTTGTGTAGGTTGGATGAGGATGAGAAAGGATGAAAGAAGGCTGCGTGTGATTGATGCGCTCGAGCTTGGACCGTTTTTTGGATTTAATAAAAATATAATAAAAATAAATAAAAAAGGATAAAGACTAAAAAAGGAATGATTTAATAAAAATAAAAGAATAAGTAAAGACTAATTAAAATGATAAAAAAAAAAGTAAGATTGAAATTAATTTAAAATAAAAGATGGAAATAATTGATTAAAGACTGAGAGAAGAGGGCCCGACTCGGAATTTTATGAGGTATTTCAAAATACCTCTCTGCCGAATTTTTCACTGAAAAATCAGAGATTGATCAGGGTTAAAGGACGCGTGTCAGTGGGACCTTAGGTAAAAAATTGGGGTATGACAGATGCCCCTATTTAAGTTTCTTCGTCCAGAGATTTTGAGATGAAATCCTTGATTCGATGGGTCGAAGAGACTTAAATACAAAAGTGCACCAATTTTGACCTAAGATGTTATGAATACTCATGATGTAATTATGCATGCAAGACGACAAAGATGACTTGACTCGAATGAGAAATGACAACGAATACCCAAATTTTGAGGGAGGGATCCGACTCCACTAGGGGAATATAGTTTCACTGGGGAAAGATATTGTCCACCATCGTTTTGGCGGTTTGAAATGAGATAAAAGAGGAAACTCAAACGTCCGTTGGTGGACTGGTGACTTGAAACAAGGTGATAGTTAAATGCAAGTTGTCCGTTCATTGGAACTGGCCACTTGTCATAAAGAAAGTAAAAGATAAACACAAGCTGTTCGTTGGTTGGAACTCGTCACTTGACATAAAGGAGGTAAAAGAGATAAATGCAAGCTGTTCATTGGTTGGAACTTGTCACTTGTTATAAAGTAAAGAGATAAATGCAAGTTGTTCGTTGGTTGGAACTTGTCACTTGGTATAAAGGTAAAAGAATGAACACAAGTTGTTCGTTGGTTGGAACTGGTCACTTGACATAAAGGAGGTAAAAGATAAACACAAGCTGTTCGTTGGTTGGAACTCGTCACTTGACATAAAGGAGGTAAAAGAGATAAATGCAAGCTGTTCATTGGTTGGAACTTGTCACTTGTTATAAGGTAAAGAGATAAATGCAAGCTGTTCGTTGGTTGGAACTTGTCACTTGAAATGTTTGATTGGTGACATCTCTGGAACAGCTACGCTGGGGATGACACTTTTGGTAAAGAAAGCGAAACAAGATGTTCATCTGTTAGAATTTGACACTTGATATAATGATAGTACGAGGGCTGAGCTGCAAAGACACTGTCAAATAAAACTTTGAATTACTGATGTAATCATGTACGAATGATGCAATGTATATGATGTGTATGAATATGTGCAAGTATGGATGCATGTATGTATGAATGTGACTTGTATGACTGTACCCTTGTAGGTGATAGATGAACTCGATGAGACAAAGATAGGACTCGTAAGGTGGGAAATGGACTGACATTGCAGTACAAACACTCGGCAAACTTCCTTGGTGATGATACTATTGTGAACAAATCAATCCGTTGACAGTGTAAGATCCGGCACAGGGTAGCAACTGATGCCTCTTGGGGGTAAAGCCCATTGTTGATAAAAAGTTTGGAAGAAGTCGCCATTTGTAAACCGGCACAGAGTGTCCTTCCATTGGTATGCTTCAGCAGTCATGTCCTTTTTGTTTTATTATTTTTTTTTTTAAAATCCCTAACTTTTGCCTGGACCGCCTTTTCGGATTTTCAGTCCACCGGGAATATATATTTTTTTTGTGCCCCTAATTTTGCCTGGACCGCCCTTTCGGGTTTTCAGTCCACCGGGATGCTCTCTATTGCCTAAGTCGCCTTTTCAGGTTTTCAACTTAGCGAGTTTTGATTTTTTTTTTTGTTTTTTTTTGTATTTTTGGACTGTGACAGCATCTTGCTCAAAGTAGAGGTCTTTTCCATAGTTCTTAGCCTTGTTCTCTTCCGGAGTGTAACCGTTCTCGAGGAGAATGTTGAGGTACGCTTCACCTACTCCTAAGTTCAAAGTGAGTGTGTTTGTTGTGCACACTTTTCAAAAGATGTAAAACAAGTTTTGTATTTTTTTGAAATTTTTTGCTTTAAGTAATGCCATCAAAAATAGAAGAAACTATGCAAATAGAATAAATGAGAGTTCCAAATAAGTGGGCACAGGCTCAAATTTGATGAATTGAGTGGTGACCTGCCAAGGGCATGGATCCACGGAATTTTGGAAAAATGGTAAATGTAATGGGAAGGGTACATTGAACACAAATAACCGTTATTCTCCCTAACAACTTTGAATGCCCCTGTTCCGAGTCTTTGATCTGCAAATGCTTCGGATCGGAGGTCTTTTGATAGCTGGATGCCCCAGGTGGATTGTGCCTGACCGGATGCAGTTACTTTGTCTTTTGATCCTTAACTTTTGCATAGATCGCCCTTTCGGGTTTTCAATCTATCAGGATAATCATTTTTGTTCATGTCTCTAATTTTTGCCTGGACCGCCCTTTCAGGTTTTCAGTCCAGCGAGATGCTCATTTTTGCCTAAGCCGCCCTTTCAGGTTTTCAACTTAGCGAGCTTTGATGTTTGACAGAGTATTTCTTGACTGCACCGACATGAGTTTGTCACCATTTGTAGTCACGAGAGTCATCGCACATTGGGCCTTCATAGTTAGGCGTCCACTTGCCCCTAGAGTGATTGGAAAGATAATATCTTTTTAGCACAAAGTCTCTTCCTTGAATTTCACGGGGACGAACCTTCTTGTTGGAAGTTTGTTTCAACCTCTTTTGACAAGGTTGTACAAGGTCGTCATGCATTTTAAGTTTAATAAAGCTTGGACTTCGGCAGAACTCCTACTGTCGGGACTTCGACCTCCACGAGAAGCACGACCTCCATGTCATATACAGCGGGATGTTGGGGGGTTGCCCCTGTTGAAATGTGCTCTGAAGCATGATATCCGAGAAAAGCGAATGATAGCATCTCGAGCCAGTCTTTGTAAGCGATTGCCATCTTCTGGACTATCTTCATGGTTTTTGTTTGTAGCTTTGACAGCTATGATGCCCCGGTATGTGAGAGATCTCATCGGGTGCCTCTTCACTTTCCTCTTCTGCTTCGGATACAAGAAACTCAAAGTTGGAAGAGAGTACATGGTTAATGTGTTCAACGGGTTTATTAATGCATGATTTGATTATTGATTTCCATTGGTAAGTACAAGTTATGATTATGCAGATATTTGAGAATGATTAAAGAAGATTTTTTTTGGTTTTTTTTGTATTACCATTTTCCAAGAAGAAGCACAAAATGAAAACAAAGTCGGGGTCAAAACGACCTTTTTATTAATGATGACAATTCTTAAAGCAAAAAGCCCTACACCAGTTCACTTTCATCTCGGGCGGGACGAAAGGATGTTTTTTTTTTTAAAAGCGAAAAGCAACAAACAAACATTATTTGAACAAAAAGTAGCGGAAGGAACGTCAACAACGACCCAATTACGGCTAACCATTCCATTTTGCGCGTCTGAATTCAATCTTTGAAAAGCAACCTGTTAGCTTCAATCAGCTTCTGGACTTCAATCTTCAAAGAGAAACAGTGCTCGATGTCATGGCCGGGAGCTCCTTGATGGAAGGCACAGGAGAGGTCAGCTTGATACCATACTGGCAACTCGTTAGGCACCGGAGGAGGCTTTCTAGTCTTGACAAGGTTCTTCTCGAGCAAGATGGGAAGTAGCTCCGCATATGTCATTGGGATTGGGTCAAACTGCATCCTTGGAGCCTGTTGTTAAGGCTGCTGTTGATGTTGGCGTTCGGGCCCTTGTTGGGACTGCAGCTGATTTTTGCGAAGCTACCAGTGAAGCTACCAAAGTACTCAGTCTCTTTAACTTGGCCGGAGTATTGTTACCTCTTCACGAATGCTCGTGGATCTCTTGTTCAAACTGATATGTTATTTCTTTTTGTTTGCACGAGTGTTGTAGCTGCGAGTTGGCTTTGGACGATGATAGTCGGGACACTTTTGTGATGGATTGACCCTTTGGAAAGAAACAACGACTTGTGAGACTCAAGATTGAAACTATGAATGCAAAATGATGCATGATGTTTATGCAAAAATGGACAATTTTTATTTTATCGAAGGACTTGTCAAAGTAATTATAAACTTGATAAGGAACATTGTTTTATTTGAAAATTGTGAAGATGTTGCAATTGGTTCCCTTTTCAAAAGTAAGAATGGAAACAGGAGAAAGTTCTTAACGAAAGCTAAAGCTTTAGTTAAGATTTTTGAAGTTGTATATCTTGGTGTTCCTTCTTACAAGGTCCATATCTTTGATGTTTACAAGAACTCCTCTAAGTCCTTCGATATTAGTGAAAAAAGTTTTTATGAATGAATGCATGTATGCATGGTGAGGTTAATTCCACAATGTTGGAGCTTAAGGGTAGAAACGCCATTTGGTAAGGACTATGGTTTCATTTGTACCTGTATTTCGGGTTCTACCAAGTTCCCAAAGTCTTTAACCACTTTCAAATACTTATCAGGTGACGGGACTACTCCCATTCCAATAATATTCGTAGGAAAGTCTCGTTTGGGTGTAGTATCGCGTATCAACCAATTCAAGACTACTCTTGATTAGCCACCGCACTACGTCCTAAAAGGCCAAGATGGGTTAATGGTAACTAAAGGTCCTCAACTTCGACGGTCACTTGAAAATACAATGCCAACACGACTACTCATGCCAACATAAATTACTTCCAAGATCCCTCCATTGAGTGGGGTTATACCACATGAACCAAAACACGAGACTTGACTCTCGGAAAGGCACTTTGGTTATACCACCGTCCTATCTTATGTTTCCCTCAAGCCCGGATGTAGGACTTATCTCACCACTCACGTTTAGAAAGAGAGGAAGAAGAAGGGAGCACATATATACACGTATTTCCATCCTTTATTTTTGTTTTTGTTTTAAGCAAGTTATAGCACAAAGAGTTTAAATGAAATCAAGTTAGGCTCAACCCTCTTAGGGGATCCCCAGCGAAGTCGCCATTTCTGTCGCGTCATTTTTTGGAGATCAAGGCTATTTGATTAGCTTTTGACTCACTAATTTATTTCACGACTGAACGTTTAATTTTATTATGAAAAGGGGAAAAAAGTTCAAACTACCCCATTTTGAAAAGATTTAGGGTTCGGGGGTTAGTTACATAAAGGGAAGGTATTAGCACCCTTTATGTCCGTAGTACTCTACGGGAACCTCTTGGTTTTATTTAATTTAATGTGCTATAACTTGCTTGCTTTTGAAAAAGAAGTTAATGTGATGATTAAAAGAAAAAGAAAGTGAGACCTAATTTATCTACATTTTTATTTGTTTGGAAGGACATGGTCCTCTGCCTACGTACCCGTGAGGGATCAAAACCTCGTAGTTCGGGGTAGAAAACGACGTTTGATTTGTTGAGTGTTTTTTATTAATTTTGAAAAAGGTTTTAAAATGAAAAGCCAAGTGGCAAATAAGAATTTGTTTGTGTTTTTTATATTAAAGAAAATGACTTAAAGTTGAATTAAAGTTGATTGAAATTTGATTAAAGAAATAAAAATAAAAAGAGACGATCACTTGATTTAGGATCAAGGTTTGTTTATGAAAATATTTTTGTGATTTTTGTTATTTGCATGTTTTTGTTATTTTTGAATAATTGGACTAAAAAATTAAACTAACGGAGCATAAAAATAAAAAAACGTAGGTACCTCATGGGGTATTGGACCACCACAAGGACCTTTGACCTAAACTACAAAGCAGATAAGAGGCATACACACACATGCACCTACACTATTACATAAAAGCCTATTTACATTCTAAGATCTGCAGAAAATAAATGACAAGAAGAAATAAATAAATTATTTACATCAATGCCTATTGTACATTCTAAATCAATGTAAGTAAATAAAAGATATAAAATAAATATGTGAATGCTGATAAATAATAAGATAAAAGAAAATAAAAATGCTAAAGAAAAAAATGAATGCAAGGGAAACTTAAAAAGGGTAAAAAGAAAGATGATGGGGGTGCAGGTAGTAAGCAGGGGGGTGCAGGTAGTAAGCAGGGGGGTGCAGGAAGTAAAAAAAAAAGAATTGGGCTTCATGGAGAGGCTTGGGCGCGCTTAGTGGGCTTAAACCGGTTTGGTTCAAGCCTGAATCGGTTCAGGAGAACCGAACCGGTTTAGGGTACTATATATATGTGGTAACCGGTTTTTTTAACTCATTTTTACAAACATTTCTCTCTCTTCACCTCAAAATTCTCTCTTCTCTCTCAAACTTCTTCTCCGGCGAGAAGGGTGGTTGGAGTAGACTCCGGTGCGGTGGCCGGCGAGCCATCGCGGCGGCTAAAAAACTCTATTTTTTTTGCTGTTTTCACTCGACTCTCTCCCCTCTATTCAGTTCTAAACCTAGATTTTCGAACACGTACACACAGAGGCCTAGATCTAAAGGTAAAGAAAATACTACCTCTTTGTTTCTTTCGCGGATCCGGTTCTGTTATGGTGCTGGCTTGCGATTTCGTGTTGTGACTGGTTCTGGAAGTGCGGTTTCGAGTTGATGTTGTTCCTTGCTGGTTTTGCTTCTTTGTGTGCTCCGGCTTTTTCCGTGTGTTTCCTGTGTGGTGTTGTGTGATTCTGCTGTGTTGCGATTATGTTTCCTCTATTGTTCCTGTGTGTTTTTGATTGTGTTTTGCAGGTTGTATTTATAGTGCTGGAAACTTGATTAGGGTTTGTTGAGGCTGAGCCAAAAATCAGTAACTTGAGGAGGAGAAAAGGTGTTTCTGTTTCCTGAATTTGTGATGGATACGCGTGAACTAGATTGGAACCAACTCAGAGGCGTGTGACAGGTTGTGTAGGTTGGATGAGGATGAGAAAGGATGAAAGAAGGCTGCGTGTGATTGATGCGCTCGAGCTTGGACCGTTTTTTGGATTTAATAAAAATATAATAAAAATAAAAGAATAAGTAAAGACTAATTAAAATGATAAAAAAAAAAAGTAAGATTGAAATTAATTTAAAATAAAAGATGGAAATAATTGATTAAAGACTGAGAGAAGAGGGCCCGACTCGGAATTTTATGAGGTATTTCAAAATACCTCTCTGCCGAATTTTTCACTGAAAAATCAGAGATTGATCAGGGTTAAACGACGCGTGTCAGTGGGACCTTAGGTCAAAAATTGGGGTATGACAACACTCTTAGACGACATCTCGCAAACTAAGCTCAAATCTCTAAACTGTTCAAGCAATTCGAACTCTTTTACCATCATAGCGGACATATGCAAAGTCTTCCTACTCAAGGCATCTGCAACAACATTAGCTTTACCCGGATGATAATTCAAACCAAAGTCAAAATCTTTTAACAATTCAAGCCATCTTCTTTACCTCATGTTCAATTCCTTCTGATCAAACAAATACTTCAAACTCTTGTGGTCACTAAACACTTCAAATCTCGAACCATACAAGTAGTGTCTCCATATTTTCAATACAAAGACCACAGTAGCCAACTCTAAATCGTGTGTAGGATAATTCTTCTCGTGAATCCTCAACTGTCTTGAAGCATAAGCAACCACTTTACCATCTTGCATAAACACACCACCTAAACCCAACTTGGACGCATCACAATATACCACAAAAGGTTCATCCGACTTTGGCAAAATCAAAACTGGCGCCGTCGTCAACCGCTTCTTCAATTCCTTAAAACTGTTCTCACATTGGACATCCCACACAAAAGCTTTACCTTTACAAGTCAACTATGTTAACGGAAGTGCTAACTTGAAAAATCCTTCTATAAATCTTCTGTAATAACCCGCCAATCCCAAAAAGCTTCTAATCTCTGTAACCGACTTAGGAGTCTCCCATTGCGATACCGCATCAACTTTAGAGGGATCTACTACAATACCATCACCAGAAATAACATGGCCAAGAAAACTTACCTCTTTCAACCAGAATTCACACTTTGAAAATTTAGCATAAAGTTTCTTCTCTTTCAACATTTGCAAAACAATCTTCAAATGCCCAGCATGTTCTTCTTCAGTCTTGGAGTAAATCAAAATATCATCAATGAAAACAACCACGAAGCGATCCAAAAAGGCTTGGAAAATGTGATTCATATACTCCATAAATACTCCAGGTGCATTAGTAACACCGAACGGCATCACTTTATACTCATAATGTCCATACTGCGTCCTAAAAGTTGTCTTCTGCATATCTTCATCTTTCAATTTAATCTGGTGATAACCCGACCTCAAATCAATCTTGCTGAAAACACGTGCGCCCACTAACTGATCCATCAAATCATCGATTCTTGGAAGTGGATACCTATTCTTTATCGTTACCTTGTTCAACTGTCGATAATCAATGCATAACCTCATACTACCATCTTTCTTCTTTCTTCTTTACTAACAAAACCGGCGCTCCCCAAGGTGAAACACTTGGTCTAACAAACTTTTTCTCAAGCAAATCTTCTAATTGTTTCTTCAACTCAGCCAACTCAGAAGCTGACATACGATAAGGTGTCATAGACACAGGCTTCGTTCCAGGAACAAGA